>NC_090299.1:14368636-14671666 GCF_039906515.1 Pseudorca crassidens
AATGGTTAAAAAAAAAGGCATAACTATCCCCAGATATCAAAACTAACATTTCTTTGGCACTTGCTGGTTCCCAGTGTGTGGCATCATTTTAGGCACTTAGCACCACTTACTGTGGATTATTCACCATTATCAGTTGTTTTGACTATATCTGTCTGTACCTGCAGAAATCAGTATTTAATATCTCTGTAGTTTTACTCTGATGAGTCTAAATAACTGTGTCCTCACCATAAAAAATTTAGATAACAATGTACCGTAATTTAAAATGGCACAGGGACTTCCCTGGTGGTCCAGTGGTTAAGAATCCGTCTTGTAATGCAGGGGACGCTGGTTCGATCCCTGGTCAGGGAACTAAGATCCCACGTGCCACAGGGCAACTAAGCCCGCACGCCACAGCTAGAGAGACCGTGTACCACAACTACAGAGCCCACATGCTCTGGAGCCCGCATGCTACAACTAGAGAGAAGCCCACATAGTGCAAGGAAGAGCCTGCGCATTGCAACAAAAAATCCCGCCTGTCACAACTAAGACCCGACGCAGCCAAAAGATAAATTAATCAATTATTTAAAAAATAAAATAAAATGGCACAATGAAAATATCATAATTAAACACAATTACTTATGAAGATATATATTAATTAGAAAAATGAATGAAATTTACTTGCTTTATAATCTCACCCTTTTAATATGGTCTGTTGTTCGTATGAGAGATATGTGACGCCAAAGAAACATTTTTCCCTCTCTGCTAAACATGAAGATGGTTCACCTAATTCTCCAAAATTTGGAATTTATACTTTTTTTTTTTTTTTTTGGGTAGTGTGGTGTGGCACGCAGGATCTTAGCTCCCCACCAGGGATCAAACCCGGGCCCCCTGCAGTGGAAGAGCAGAGTCTTAACCACTGGACACCAGGGAAGTCACTTATTCTCTAAAATATGAATGCGAAACCACTTTTTGGTTATGCTTTAAAGATCCCTGCAGGTGGAGGTGCCACAGGGGGTGGCATTCAGTTGTAGAACAAATAAACAGTGCCAGGCATGGTGGACAGTACTGGAATTACAAAGATGAAAACCTCAGTTCCTTCCCTTGTCTAGTGGGGAAGAGAAACTGAGAAGGAATTCATGACAATACACATGGTAGGTGCAAAAGAGAGGTCATCCAGCTTAGCCTGGGGTTGAGGATGAGGTCAAGGGAGACTTTCTGGTAGAGGAGACCCCAGAGGTGAGTTTTAAAGCAACAAGTGTCTGGGGAGGAGGGCTTGGGGAGCTGAGGGGGAAGACAAGAAGAGAATCCCAAGCAGAAGTACCAGCACAAGCAAAGGCCTTGAGGGGTAGTCCCCATGGCCTATGTGGATAACTAAAGCTAGTCTGCGGTTGCCAGAGTGGAGGTGGTGAGGTGGGGAATGACAGGAGAAGTCTAATTTTGCAAGTTGTAATTTTGCAAGCCCTTCTGGACCCTGGCAAAGGGTTTGGGTTTTGTTGTGTAGGTAAGAGAGTATCAATGAAGAGTTTTAGGTAGAGGGGTTTACATGTTAGAAATCGCTGAATAGATCTACTTTGACAGGACAATAGAAGAAGGAATTGAGGTAGACAAGATTCAAGATAAGAGGCCAGGGGCTGCCCTGGTGGCGCAGTGGTTGAGAATCCGCCTGCCAATTCCGGGGACACAGGTTTGTGCCCTGGTCAGGGAAGGTCCCACACGTCGCGGAGCAATTAAGCCCGTGGGCCACAACTACTGAAGCCCGCGCGCCTAGAGCCCATGCTTCACAACAAGAGAAGCCACCACAATGAGAAGCCTGCGCACAACTAAGAGTAGCTCCCGCTGGCCGCAACTAGAGAAAGCCCATGCAGCAACGAAGACCCAACTCAGCCAAAAAGAAATAAATTAATTAATTAAAAAAAAAAGATAAGAGGCCATTTAGGGGGCTGTTTCCGTAGTCCAAGCAAAGATGATAACTAAGGCAATTGTAGAGGAAATGGAAAGTAGGAAAAACATTTGAGAAATGCTTGAAAATCACCAGGACGTTGAGACTGATTAGACGCGATGATGAGGGAGACGAAAGAACTGGTGTTGATTAGATTTCTAGTTGGTGACTGTACTTTCGTGTACACATACGCACAGACTCATTTTATATAAATGGGCACGTAATTATCATACATGTCCTTCTCCCTTCCTACCTTTCACTGACAAGTTAAAAATCTGTGTTCTAAACAACAAGGTCCTACTGTATAGCACAGGGAACTACTGATATATTCAATATCCTGTGATAAAGCATAATGGAAAAGAATATGAAAAACAATACAGATATATATGTATAACTGAATCACTTTGCTGTATACCAAAAACAAACATTGTAAATCAACTATACTTCAATAAAAAAATTTTTTTAATCTGTGTTCTTATAATCATATAAAACATATATAGGGTTATTTGTTACTGTTTGTTTTGAAAAAGTGAGTGGAATCTATACATACACACACACACCCCTTTATCATTTATCACTAAAAAAACAATTTAAAAACCTCTAATGGCTACATTAAGGGATGTAGCACATTTGGTCACCTAATGATAAGCTTTGTGTTCACTTTTTTTTGCCCCTATGGACAACAATACAGTAACCATTCTTTTTTTTTTTTTGCGGTACGCGGGCCTCTCACTGCTGTGGCCTCTCCCGTTGCGGAGCACAGGCTCCGGACGCGCAGGCTCAGCGGCCATGGCTCACGGGCCTAGCCGCTCCGCAGCATGTGGGATCTTGGCGGACCGGGGCACAAACCCGTGTCCCCTGCATCAGCAGGCAGACTCTCAACCACTGCGCCACCAGGGAAGCCCAGTAACCATTCTTTTATGTAGGGGGATAGAGAGATAGATAGATAGATAGGTAGGTGTCTTTACCCTAAGACTATACCAATTCACATTTCCACCAGCAATGACTGAGATCCACTTTCTTAAGCTCTATATTTAAAAAATATTTCACTTGAAGCAGAAGAAATTTTTTTAAAAAGGGAGAAGTTAAAAGAAGGGAGAAAAGAGACAGGAATAAAGACAAGGAAATGAACATAGGAAACTGTAAAAGAAGACAAAACATATAGTAAAAAGAAAATGACCTGAGAGGTCACAGACCTTGGTTCAAACACTGTTCTATTGAGATTTTCACTTTTCTAAGCTCTAGGTTTCCTTTTCCAGAAAACAGATTATAGCTACCTCACAGGGCTGTTATCAACAGCAAATAAAATAATGTGCCTGGCATGGTAAAGGCCAAATAAATGACAGTTCCCATCCTCTTGTACCACAGTCAGAACTGGAGAGAAACTTACCCCTTTATTAGATATAGCTCCTGTACTTCTGCACTTTTCCAACCCCTAGCAATAAATGAAGATGCCTCCAATGATCTCTACTAGATTCCAGGCTAAGTGCTGGTAACATATGAACCAAAACTAGATACTGCCTTTAAGGCCACAGTTCAGGATTCCCAAAAGGTTCCTTATTCCTACTACAGGTGATTACTTCCTCTTTAGAAAAACATCAAGAGCATAACTGATTAACGTATCAGAAAGTTTAACAGAGGTGGAACGACTGTACTCTCAAACTAGTTCTAGAATGGAGGGGGTGTATTAAAAACAACAATAAAACAAAACCGCCAACTTTTCATTGTAACTATTAATAATGAAATTAATATTATATATAGACACTCTTCACTCCAGGAGATGGAGCTTAATCTTTCCTCCTCTTTAGTGTAGACTGGACTCAGTGACATGCTTTCAAAGAACAGAGTATGGAAAATGAAAAACTGTGACTTCACAGTGAAGAAACCTGGCAGACATCACCTTAACCAAGTGATCAAGGTTATGAAAAACAAGGAAGGACTGAGAAACTACTGCAGACCAGAGGAGACTTAAGGAGACGTGATGACTAAATGCCATATGATACCCTGGATTGGATCCGGGAACAGAAAAAGTTCATAAGTAGGGGAATGGTGAAATCTGAATAAAGTCTAGAGTTTAGTTAACAGTACTATACTAATGTTAATTTCTTAGTTTTAAAAAATGTACCCTATTTGTGTAAAAGGTTAACATCAGAGAAAAACTGGGTGAAGAATTTACAGGAATTCTCTGTACTATCTTTTCAACTTTTCTGTAAATCTAAATTTATTCCAAAATAAAATATTTTTTAAAGTTTTTTTTTTAATTAATTAATTTATTTATTTTTGGCTGCGTTGGGTCTTCATTGCTTCTCGTGGGCTTTCTCTAGTTGCGGCGAGCAGGGGTTACTCTTCGTTGCAGCGTGCAGGCTTCTCCTTGTGGTGGCTTCTCCTGTTGTGGAGCATGGGCTCTAGGCACGTGAGCGTCAGTAGTTGTGGCATGTGGGCTCAGTAGTTGTGGTGCACAGGCTTAGTTGCTCTGCTGCATGTGGGATCTTCCCGGACCAGGGCTCAAACCCTTGTCCCCTGCATTGGCAGGCAGATTCTTAACCACTGCACCACCAGGGAAGTCTAAAATATTTATCTTTAAAAAGGAATTAAATCTAGCAGTTTTAATTAAGATTTTTATAATACATGGGTTACATTAATCAATATTAATATAAATATTCTTTCATTTTTTTCTGAGAGCCTATGGTGCAAGCTGCAAAGCTGTCATTGTGCAAATGTCTTTCAATGAGACTTTTATTTTGTTCATTCTACTTTGCTCTAAACAGAAATAACTATATATTTATAGTCTGCCTGCAAAGTTTGACTGCACTTTAATTGGTTTCAAGGCCCTAAATAATGTGGTAAATGTGACCAGAGTCCTTCTTACCAAAGAAAAACTTGCTAATTTGCAAATAAACAAGTTCACTTACATAAGCTCTAACAGTATATTAAAGAAAATGAACTTCAGATAATGCTTTTAATTTTCTCAATTACTCAGGTGTTTCAAATTTCTATGTTGATACTAAATCTTTTTTTCTTCTTCTAAGTTACGGAATCTCTCAGGTCCTTAGTTGCGTTAATGTCAGCATTTTTCACCAAATGAAGTAGTATCACAATTTCCTTGGCCACCACAAGAAAGAACATTAACAAAATAGCCAGCCCTCATGGCACATTTCCTTAAGGAAAACAGACTTTTGCTACCACTTCAAACCTGTTACAATACTTTTTTGTTTCTTTTTTTTCGTTTTAGTGGGGAAAGCACAATGTGCTTTACCAAAGTGGCCAACACATGTAGTTACATAGTTATATAATGCTAATAGGTACAGCAAGACAATCCTAGGTACAGAGACAGACCACACAAGATAAAAACACCACGACAAATTATCATGGATTCTATCTGGGGCTTGTTCAGTAAGTACGGGTCTGCCTAATGCTTTTCTATGTTTTCATTTCTGTGTTCTGTCTACCAGCAATATCTAATTTTCATCCCCAAAGTCTTTTGATTGGTTTCTAAAAGGAAACCATGATTTTAAGGGTTAAAATCTATGCTAGCTATTTTAGCAGCTTGAGGAGGTGGGGAACCTAGTGGGAGCTGATGATGCTGCTTCTAGCCCAGCCAGTTACCACTGGAACAAATGTGGAGCATGTCAGAGAAGAAGGGATCAGCCAGTGAACTACTAACTGTGTAGTCAATGCATGAAATAAATTTTTACATCAGGAACACATCTCCACTAGAACTATGCTAATAATGACCCCATTCCCTACCCCAGCCCTTCTGCTAAATAGGGTATGTCTACACATCACTAAGTTAAGGATACGATCTAACTCTGGTAGAACTGAAATCAAAGACCAGCAAATCATTTTTTGATAGGGCTTTATTGTGCTTTTAAAAAGATGTCAGGTGGACACAGAGCTCATCACCTAGCTGAAATGCAAGTGACAAAAGTGAGGAATGAAAACTGCTATTGGAGAAATTAAGTCTAAGAGGGATCAAATAAGGTCCTACGAGAAGGTGGCACTTAAATGAAAACTTGAATGATTGTGACAAGCAGAGATAGGAAGAAAAGGTGTTTCAAACAGAGAACAAAGTATCAATAGGTATAAGTGTAGGTATGAAAGAGAATGTTAGGAATGAGAATGGGTGAATATTTCAGTGTAGTAATATTATGAACTGAATGTTTATGTTCCCCCAGAATTTATATGTTGAAACATTTCCATCCAATGGGATGGTGTTAGGAGGTGGGGCCCTTGGGAAGTAATTAGAATTGGATGCCATCATAAGGGTGCAGCCCTCACAAACGGGATTAGTGCCCTTATGAGACACAGGGAACTTGCTTCTCCTCTCTGCTATGTGAGAATACAATGAGAACTTGCAGTCTGCAACCTGGAAGAGGGCCCTTACCAGAACCTGGCCATGCTGATATCCTGATCTTGGACTTACAGCCTCCAGAACTGTGAGAAATACATTTCTATGGTTTATAAGCCACCCAGTCTAGGTTTTTTTTTTTTTTTTTTTTTTTTTTTGGCCACACCACATGTCTCGTGGGATCTTAGTTCCCTAACCACGGATCGAACCCATGCCCCTTGCAATGGAAGTGCAGAGTCCTAACCACTGGACAGCCAGAGAATTAATTCCCTAGGATGTTTTTTAAATAGTGGCCAGAGCTAAGACAAACAGGAATACAGGTGACTTAAAGGAAGATCATCAAAGATGAGATCAGATAGGCTAGGGACAGACCTAAAAGAGCTTTAAAAAGCATCGTAAGGAATCTGGAGTTTATTTGGGAGGCCATCAAGCTTTTGAGTAGAAAAATGATTTAAAAGACTTTTCTTTTTTTAGAGCAGTTTCAGGTTCACAGCAAAACTGAGCAGAAGGTAGAGTGACTTCCCATATACTCCTTGGCCCCGCACTTGTATGGCCTCCTCCATTATCAACATCCCTCACGAGAGTGGTACATTTGTTACAATCGATGAACCTACATTGACACAACATAGTCACCTCAAATCCACAACTTACATTATGGTTTACTCTCATGGTGTACAATCTATGGGTTTGGACAAATGTATAATGACATGTATCATCCACCATTATAGAATAATTATAGTATCATACAGATACATACAGTATCTGTATAGTATTATACAGATACTATATGATATTATAGTATCATATAGTAACATACAGTTCCACTGCCCTAACACAATTGTCCTAATATTTTAAATTTTGAAATAAAAGTCAAAATAGATGAAGGCCCATCAAGTTTCCCAGTACCAGGAAGATAGTTTTCGTGTTAAAGAAAAGCATGTCTTTTCTAGGTCATCTACACAAAGACTTCATTTCCAAAGAAGTAGAAATGCTTACATATTCAGCCTTTATTTTCTCTTTAAGTACTTGCCCCTTAGTATATAGGAGTCTTGAGACATCTTGTAAAACAGTAAATTATAACCAAGAATTCTCCTAATTCTGAATCCCTCAAGACCAGAGAAAACTTGATGAAATGAAAATGTTAACACTTTCAGGTTGTCTGACTCCTACTCTTAATCTAGTACTTATTACTCTGTACTAGGATGCCTCTCATAATAATCTGTTGAAAAAATTATTCCGACACTGTAAATGTGCTATGAATACTAACAGAATTAGTCTCATTTTCAAAAGTCTCAGTTATTTCAGGCTACATTATAAAGACATTCCATTGTAATTGAAGTGGTTGAATTCTCTGAATAACACAGTCATCAGCAAACAAACCTGAAGTATTACTGTTAGTTTTTAAATCTCAGCCTTCTCCTCCTGATCACAGGGATGACCTGGTTAAGCACATGGATATTTACTTCATTTTAGTTAGTTTCACTGGTAATATTCATGCATGTGTTTAATTCTATTTTTGATCCAAACTGCCACATTATATCTTTTTGTAGTAGGTTCTCTAAGAGAAAAATTATTTTAGAAAGCAAACTCTGGCAGCTGTATGGGAGAAAGACTGAAAACAGGAGAAATTAGAGGCACCCAAACCAGTTAGACAACTGGTGTATGGGAGACGCAAGCCCTTTAAGTAAGGCAGTGCCTGTGAGAAGCAGGAGGAGGGGGTGGGGTGGATATCAGAAAAGCAAGTCAACAGGACTGGAGACTTACTAGATCTGAGGACCTGAGTAAGAAGAGAGTGAGGTCAGCAAATGAGATGGGCAACACTAGAGGAGAAACAAGGCAGACAATGAATTCTCTTCAAACATGCTGAGCTGGAAGCATACAGAGATGCTGGCAGAGAATTACCATGTCTCATCATAAACCTAGTTACATACTATTTGACTTTTTAATCTATATAATTTGATAAAAGAAAAATTAAATTAAAAGGAAAAAGTCAAGGTTCAGAGCAGGAGAGGAAAAGGAAAATATTATACTAAATTGATATTAATATATTGCATCACAACTTTGAATGAAATATTTTTATTCTTCGAGTAGCACATTCCCAAGTTAAAACCCAAGAAAAAGATAAATTTTGATATATCCATGGAATCCAGTTCAGAAATAAAAAGGTAAGAACTACATCTAGGCAACAACATGAATGAGTCTCAAAATAATTATGCTGAATAATCACAAAGAAAAAAAAATAATTATGCTGAATCCTATTTAGAAATAAAAAGGAAATCCTATTCAGAAATAAATGGAATCCTATTCAAAAATAAATCCTACTCAGAAATAAAAACGAACGAACAACATATAGGCAACAAAATGAATGGTCTCAAAATAATTATGCTGATTAAAAGAAGCCAGACAAAAAAGGGAGTCCATACTACATACCTCCATTTTTATAAGACTCTAGAAAACACAAACTCAGCTATCATTACAGAAAGCAGATTAGGGGTTATAAACAGTGAGGCAGGCATGAGTAGTATGAGGGAGGCACACGGGGAAACTTTTGGACGAGATGGATATGTTCATTATCTTGACAGATATATACATGTCAAAACTTATCAAAGCTTAACCGTACACTTCAAATATGTAGTTTATTGTATGTCAATTATACTTCAGTAAAGTTGTTTAAAAAACCCAGAAAAAAAAACCTTAAAGGACGTATTTTCCTTCTTCTCCAGTCATTCTTCTTATTGTCAGTGGAAGCTCCTTAGCATTTTATAGCTAAATTCTCTTTTCAAAGTATTCTTTTTTTCTCTCCATCAGTCAAGGCTTTAAAACTCACAACAATAAACAATTCACTCTGAAAAATCAAAAATTTAAGTCATAAAATGGATGACTTTGGCCAACATGAACCAATGTGGCTTCAGTGAGTTGGGTAATTGTAAACCAAAGCAAAGAAGGCATGGCATTATTGCAAGTAAATGTATGATTTCTGTTATTTCAACATTGAAACTAGTCAGGACTTCCCTAGTGGTGCCGTGGATAAGACTCCATGCTCCCAATGCAGGGGGCCCAGGTTCAATCCCTGGTTAAGGAACTAGATCCCTCATGCATGCCACAACAAGAGTTTGCACGCCACAACTAAAGAGCCCACACACCGCAACTAAGGAGCCCGAGAGTCGCAACTAAGGAGCCCACCTGCCTCAACTATGACCCGGTGCAACCAAATAAGTAAATAAATAATTTTTTTTTTTAATACTGAAACTAGTTAACAGTTTCCTCAACCCAACCCACCCTCCAGTATTACCTCTGAAGCTTCCACAGGAACTTGCCAATATGCCAGGTTAAGATGTACTGCACCAACCTAAAAATGTTCTCTTATAAGTCTTAAACAACCCTATTAAAAGTACTATACCAGAATTACCCTAAAGACATTTTATCTAAAAAATGATAAACTTATTAATTCTATATTGACAATCACTTGCAGCTCAAACTGGTTTTCAGTTTCAAAGCATGCAAGAAACAATGATAATCTCCAGAAAGAATATGCAGAAATTAACTAGAACCCTGAAAGTTCAGGATACTTTATGTGAATCAATAAGTAGCATAACTTCTTTAATAACCTCCATGTAGGCAATGAAAGACAATAGGCAATTCATATCTCTTAGCTTTGATGAGAAAGCTTAGGTTCGCCTCCCTATACCTTGGATCCACATGTTCCAGTGTCCTGTCCATGCCGGGAAGCCCACCTTTTGCATTGGTGACGCTGCAGCTTAGCGAAGTAAATACCATAAGGAAGAAACAGAACAGAAGGCTACCTGGTCAGTGTATATCAACTCTCATGTCCTAAACACCAAGAAGCGACAGGCATAAAATCTGAATCTTGGTAGGGCTTGAAATACAGACCAGCCAAACAGTTTGCAATCGAGATTTCCTGTACTTTTATTATTAGGATGATAAAGACACTGGAATATGTGGAGTGATCAGTGAATGACTGATATAGAAAGTTTAATGCCCATTTTTTTAAAAACTAAAATATTATATATATGTGTATATATATATATATATGCACACATGTATTCCAAATCACAAAATGCTTTGAAATAAGTTTTCTAACTCGAGTTCTCAGCTTGCTTATTTCCTAGAAAAAAGGACTAGCTCATTTATTCACTCATCAAAATCAATGCACCCCATTTGAAATCAGGTCTCTTAAATTTCTCCACTGACAACATTTGGCTGTGTGACCATGGGAATATTATAGATTCTCTCTGGGTTAAAAATGTGTGATTCTAAGATGTAGAGAAAGCAAGAATTTGAATCTCACACTGTCTATGGCTCCCATAGCAAGACCAAATAAGGTTCTACATAATCCATACTTCCTTCCAGCAGCCTTGCTTGATAGCCATGAATTTTGTAATTATTTTTTAAACGACCACAGTAGAAGATTGTACAAAGTATTTGATCCTTAAATTTGTTCAAGTCTTCCAGAATATAATCTGTCCTCATTAAGCCTCTAGAATATAATTAAGCAGCCATTAGTGATGGTTTTCTCCCTTGTGCTTTTAAAGATAATGATAAAAATGTTTTACATACCTATGGGTGAAAATAATTGCCAAGTAACTGATACTCCTAAATACACATTAAATACCTGTAACTGTTATTTCTAAATACACATAAAATGTCATCCTAAAAATGACTATATATGGCAGTCACTGATTGATGTTTTGGCACCAGAACCTTTTCAATGCTAGTCATTTCAAGCTACAGCTAATTACTTTGACTTTTCTAGTGCATAGCAGTAAGGGATAAATTCCTTCAAAACTGAAGTAGCATTGGGTACTGTGAATAAAAATAACTTTTTCATTATTTTTAGGGATAAGAAAGTAGAAAATAACACTTAGATATTCTGTATTTAAAAATTACATTATAACATAAAATAGAAAACAAGAAAACCATGGGAATGTATAGGAAAATACAGCAGAAATACCCCCCAAAATGCTGAGAGGTTGTTCTCGATGGTGAGGCTAGGGTGGATTTTCTTTCTTTTATATATATATTCATTTTTATAACCAGAAAAATCTACATAATTTAAATAGTTGACATAAAACGTGGAGGGTGTCACTTCACTCTAAACACTGAGGTTAAAGTCACAAAGATCATGACACCAAAGCAAGAAGACACTGAGACAGAACAGAATTTTATGAACATTCTAACAGATAGATACACTCTCATATATTACAGAATCCACCACAAAGAAGAGAACCTCCTCCTCTGAAAATCACAGAAGCCTAAAGTAACAAAGAATGGACAGTCATTTCGTCTCACATTATCACACAATTGAAACGTGGTGCAAATAAACCCCACTTATTATAGAACCTCAAACACTCGGTCTCTACCACGCCAACACTCTCGAATTCCCCCCAGCCCACGTGTACACTCTCGAGGCAGAAGGAATGGATTTAATTGTCCCTCTTCGAGAACCTTACTCATGATCGGTACTTGTAGAGGAGTATGAACCCGAGTCGCTGACCGGATCTTCAGGATCACAATCCTCATCTTCTTCTTGTGAGGAAGGGTCTCCAGGGAGTCCCTCTGGGCTCTGACGTGAACCGCACAACGCCGGAGACGCCATCAGCAGGGACGCAGCAGCTACAAGTAGGGTAATTCAAATCTCGCAGCTCCTGCTTACCGGGGCCGCCATGTTGCCTCCGCTCGGGAAGGGGTAGGGGACACGTGACCACCAATCCTCAGCTTCAATTGGTGGCAGCTCAGGTTGCCAGGGAGACGAGGAAGCTTCCCTGAGAGAACCGAGACGACTGAAAGGAGCCAAGGAACTCGAATTTCCAGGAGGGTATCCTGGAGGAATGGAAGAAGCTGACACTTAACCATTTCCGCTCTCCTAAACACTCCTTTGGAGCAGCGTAACTTATTAAAACTGGCGGAGGCCCACTGTTTTGTTTTCTTGCAGTTTGCACTTTGTTTCTACGCTGAACAGCTGTCCAAAACCTTAGAGGCGCTCCGCCTGAGTTTCCCTTGAGGTAAAGAAAGCTACCCTTTACTTCTCCATACGCGCAAGGAATGGACGCCTTTAAGCAATGCCTTGTTGATGTAAATACGCGCCATTGTTTCTTTGGTTTTCTTATTGTTTCGCAGTGGCAAACATTTTAACAGTTCTCCCAAGCAGATGTTGTAGAGGTGCTTCAAACTGGTGCCCATATTGTGAAATCTATTGCGTGTTCATTTTCTAACTGAAATTTTATAATTTGATAAAGTGTTATCACAGAAGTTGGAAGTGTAAACAGATAAAATTTACCTGTCATTTGCGAATACCTACATCAAATATTTTTTGTAAGTACAAAATAATAGCTAGCATTTATTGAGATTCAGCCATTGTTCTAATTACTTGTTCTGTTCATATGTATATAAATATATAAACTAAATATCCCTATACTAAAATAAGGAAACTGAAACTTAGAGAGTTTATTCATCTTGTTAATGGTCACATGGCTAGCGGGCATCAAAGCCAACAGAGAACTGAACTTAAGTCATTAACCACTAGATTATATTTACTCTTCAGGACCCAGTAATTCAACTATTAGAGATATATTTTTAAGAAAATAAGGGATATGTGGGGCTTCCCTGGTGGCGCAGTGGTTGGGAGTCCGCCTGCCGATGCAGGGGACGCGGGTTCGTGCCCCGTGCCGCGGAGCGGCTGGGCTAGTGAGCCATGGCCACTGGGCCTGCGCGTCTAAAGGATATAAATAAAATTTATAAAATTTGTAAAAGTGATAAGCTGAAAGCAATCTAAATATTCAACAATAGGGGAAAAGTTAAATACACCTTTATGTATAAAGTATGATGAATAATATGATATGAATAGAAATGTTTTCAAAGAGTAATGCATGGGGAAATGTTCCTATTGTAGCAGGTAAGAGAAGGATATAATGTTATTTTATGATCTCAACGGATGGGTGCTGGGGATTCAACTTAAACTACATGGGTAGATGGTAGAGACTGAAAGGTGAATGGGCAGCTTATAACATACAGTGTCCTATGATAAATACAGAGTTCTACTGGAATACCCAAAGGGAAACAAACTAGGGCATGTGGGGCCACAGCAGATTTCTTAGAGGAAGGCTTAACTTACGGGATATTATGTTCCAAACAGAGAAGAGTAGTGAAGATGAGGAAGATGAGTCACCCCATGGCCCAGAGAGATATATGCATGAAGAACTCAAAAGAACCTGGGCAGTAGCCATCAAATATTTAAACTTTCAAGCTGCAATTTAGTATCATTTGTCACATTAAACTACGTATTTGAATATCCTAAGTTTTACGGTTTTATTTGTATTAATTTCTAAATTTGCTTTTTTATAACTGTAAACTAGCTATTGAATTTTATTTTGTAGTTTATTTGTATTAATTTATAAAATTGTTTTTATCTTATATAAGAGCTATAAAGCACAGAGCTTATGCCTGTTTATTTAAAATTATAATAAAGTTTGTCATCCCTGGAAATCTGCAAGAGGGAAAAGAGAGGTCCATATACCACTCAAATTAGAGAACAGGGGACTAGTTCATAAATGGTAAAGGAGGTTCTTGAGGTGGCAGGAGGATATGGCTCCCTAGGAACAGATGGAGGGCTATGACCTTGCTTAACACCTCTTCCCTGAAGCTGATACCCAAAGGAGGGTGCCGGTGTGGATGCTGACTTGCCAGTTTCACTCAGGAAGCTGAGGCAGTCTCCATGTGATGGTGTTTATTTTCTCTGGTAAGTAGAAGGCAACCTTGCCAGCTAAAAGTGATGGAGAAAGTAATGGGGTCAGAAGCCTGAAGACAGTGGAACCAGGAAGGAATAGAAACAAATATTTCCATCAGTATTGAGGTCCCCCCCAAAAATACGTATTACTTTTAAAATCAGACATACTATTATTTTAAAAGGTGGAATCACTAATAGTTATGTTTCACGTTAAAACATACATACTTATTCTCACCACAATCCCTAAGATTCCATTCTAAAATTAAAATGCTTTAGGCACCTCTTTAATACTTAGCCTTTCATCATTTTAAAAGCAACTTATTGGAAGTAAAAAAAAGAAAAAAGACATTTTAAATTTCAACAAAACTCCACATTTTCTTACTATAAATAACACTTCATTTTTTTCTATAAGTATCTAATAATTTCATACCCTGCTCATAAGTCTCAATGCCACCCCATTAAACAGAGAATAAAATCCAAACTGTGTAGTCTCTTAAAAAAACTTTCCAATTCTACAAATAATTGAGCACCAACTAGGAATCAGAGGCCTTATTTCCTGCTATGCATTAATTAAGTTAATCAAGTGTGTCCAACTTGCTAATCAAAATATCTTACCTGAGGTGCTTGTTAAACATACAGACTTTAGGGTCCTGCCCCACTTCAACAGGATCAGAACCTCCAGGGGAGGGGCCTGGAAATCCCTATTTTAAAAAGTAACCCCAGTGATCCTCAAAGGCAAACTTGGGAAACACTGCCCTTAGCCTTACCTCAGTTCTATGCTTCATACCTATAAGTCCCACTGACCATTTCGCAAACAGGCTGGAACCCACTCCCACCTCCTGGTTTTAAGCCTGGCAGGCAGACCTCTCCCTGCCTCAGCACCCATCTCTGCAAGCTTCACTTTTCCTACCTGCAACTTAGGATATTGGTACCTCTTTCACGGGACTGTTTGGAATCCAGTGAGTTAATGCACGTAAAATACCTAGCATACAAAGTGTCAAAAAACATTAGCTATTCTCTGGATCATTTACTCACACAGTTCCCTGTCTGTGGAGCACTGCTTATCCGAAACACTACATTTTCCTTCAAGTCCCAATTTAAGCTGTACCTTTTCCAAGAAGTCTTTCCAGACTCTTTTCCTACCTTATAGTAAGAATTCCTCTTTCCATCTTCCCCTCATAACATATCCCATAACGTTCTGGTATAATTAACTGCCAGTCTGCCTAGTATCTAAACTATTTAGGAATGTGTCTATCTTTGCTACCAAATGATAACTCCTAGAAGACATGACTTGGTTTTTTTTTTTTTTTTCAGTCTTTTATCTTACACAAAGTTGAACCAGAGCAAGAAGTGCCACATAAAAGTATATCTTTTAAGAAATGTCCTTGGGACTTCCCTGGTGCTCCAGGGGTTAAGAATCTGCTCTTCTACTGCAGGGGGCTCCAGTTTGATCCCTGGTCGGAGAACTAAGATCCCGCATGCCGCGCAGTGCGGCCAAAAAAAAAAAAAAAAAAATGTCCTTTCACACTAGATAAACCTCTGAGTTATGTCGACTTTATTTCCGTATGTTTAATGAACAAAATTCCTCCCCTGCCCCCAGAAAAAGTTACACCTTTGCTTGATCTTTCACAAAAGAAGAAATAATAGCAATCATTTAAAATTCATAATTAAATTTTCAGGGTATGGTAATCTGATTTCCAGATTTCTAACTTTATATATCATATTTATACTAAATTAATATTTGATACCCTTAGATATACTGGAGAGGATGAAGAAAGGAAAAGAATAAAAATGCCATTTCAGGAGCTTTATAAGAATACTGACTTTGTCTGTCTGTTTCATAATTATCAACTGCAGGAAAATTTAAAAGATTGAGACCGGAGTATATTCTTTTTTTGGGGGGGGGGGCTGCACAGCATGGCTTGTAGGATCTCAGTTCCCCGACCAGGGATTGAACTCTGGGCCATAGCAGTGAAAGCCCAGAATCCTAACCATTAGGCCACCAGGGTACTTCCAGGCCAGGGTATATTCTTATTTTCTATTTTCTACTACACAAATGGCCAGCCATCTTCTGAGGCCCACATACATTTAGTTTAATATATATGAGACATAAGGTCCTTATTTCCATTGATTACCATCTCAATTAGGCAAACAATACAATTCTGACATTAAATACACCAGATAAGAGCATAATTAAATATTTAGTATCTTTAGCAGGTTCAAGAGCTCTTTCCTAAATAGTAATATAAGCTAGCAATGAGAACCAAATGAAAACAGGGCCACAGGAGGTCATGTCCTTTAAGAAAAATTTAATTGCAAGGTAAGAAATTCATGTCACAGAGTTTTGTTAGGAACTAATTCATAGGGCCTTAATTGTGCACAGGGAAATAATAATTCATGAACTATGTAGTAATACTGACAACTGCAGTCATTTTAAAATCATGAATAATTAATTTGGTAGACTCAGCAAAATAGCATTTTAAAAACAGACTTCATAATGTGGAATTTTTCAAATTTGGGATAGAGTCATAATATATAAGAATAACATTTTGGCAATCTTATGTTTATAGAACTGCATTATGATTGAAAATTCTCATTTTCCTATATAAAAATTGAATTACCCGTAAAAATGTATGGAACTTGTTCTAAGATCATGCATGCTGCGTTTGAACAATAACGGAATATAGATGAGAATCCAGAGGCAAACGTAAAAGTAACTAAAGTAAAGGGCACAGAGCTTAAGCCCCAAACCCAATTCATTTACTCTTACTTATCCTCATTTTATATTTTCATTTACAAGTTCTAACAAATTTGGTAAACTATTCTACTGCCATAGATCAGTAGCTGCCAACCAAAAGGAAGGAAGGGCTCCTTAAAACAGGAACACACAGCAGCAAAAATCCTTGATGCCTGACAATCTGCTGATGAAGAAAAAAGTAGGACACACATGAGATTTACAAAAACCATAGTTTATAAATTAGTGTCATGCGGCCTCAGAAGCACCTAAAAAAACCCCACTATGTTTGTCAAACTCTACAGTAATTTGATAACCACTATGAAAATGCTTGATAATCCGTAAGTGCCAGGCATTCCCCAGTCAGAGGAGCCAGGTTCTCATCCTGATTCTGTCACTAATAACCAAGTGACCGGGAACAAGATCAGTGTCTTCATCTGAAGACAGCAATAATAGTCCCTGCCTACTATACAGGCTTGCTAAGAACCAACTGAGATAACCTTTGTTTTTTGTTTTTGTGGCACGCGGGCCTCTCACTGTTGTGGCCTCTCCCTTTGTGAAGCACAGGCTCCGGACGCGCAGGCTCCGGACGCGCAGGCTCACCGGCCATGGCTCACGGGCCCAGCCGCTCTGCGGCATGTGGGATCTTCCCGGACCGGAGCACGAACCCGTGTCCCCTGCATCGGCAGGTGGACTCTCAACCACTGCGCCACCAGGGAAGCCCTGAGATAACCTTTGAAATCTGATGTCTTACACGTTAGGAAACAGAGCAGTGTGTGATATATACCATATTTTCAAAGAGCTTTGCTTTTATTATTTATTTTAGATCTTACTTTTTGAGTTTAAAAGGATATTTTTTTCATCAGGAATTTTATCTAATGGGGCACACCTTTACCCCCGAGAGTTTTGGATATTTGAGGTATTTAAAATATGCTTATTTTGCTGTTGCCAAAAGCATGAAGTTTAGGTCATCAAACATTTTAAGAGACTCGCCTTTAGCTCACTTTCTCTGCTGGTTTAGGTGTCAAAATGTCGGCACTCTAGCCTGGACCAGAAGCATACATTAGCCTTTAGGCTCTGGGCAAAAGTCACTTAGCTGAATCTTCTCAGAGCCTTTAGGAATAGCTGTCTTTTTGGGTTTTGTTTTAATTCTTTTAGGACAGTTGTAAATATAATCCCTTCTGTTTCAGAGAACTTTACTTTGATAGAGCACTTAAATAACACCTGAAATTCACATTGCCATCCTGTGAGGTGGGTATTATCCCTTTTTATTATAGAATGAACAGGAAAATATAGACAAGTTAAACCTTGCCAAATCCCACAACTATGCAGTATGCAACAGAATAGGACTCCAAGGGAATGATTAAATTGCAGTAACCTAGTGCATAAATTTTTGAAAACTCTTTGCAAAATTCTAATGAGTGCTAATATGATTATTTGAGTACTTCCTATAATCAAGAGTGACACAAATATTTGTTGATTTACTTAAGTAAAAATAACTGAGAAATGCAATACTGAAGTTTTCCCTGACTCAGACAACCTATATGTAACTTTTTAATCAAAAAGTAGGATAGGGCTTCCCTGGTGGCGCAGTGGTTGAGAATCTGCCTGCCAATGTAGGGGACACGGATTCGAGGCCTGGTCTGGGAAGATCCCACATGCCGCGGAGCGGCTGGGCCCGTGAGCCATGGCCGCTGAGCCTGCGCGTCTGGAGCCTGTGCCCCGCAACAAGAGAGGCCACAACAGTGAGAGGCCTGCGCACCGCGATGAAGAGTGGCCCCTGCTCGCCTCAACTAGAGAAAGCCCTCGCACAGAAACGAAGACCCAACACAGCCACAAATAAATAAATAAATAATTTAAAAATAAACGAAGTAGGATAGCTGAATATTTTTAGCTGAGCTATTGTTATTTTAATATTGACATATTTTGAAGCTAACACCTCATGCAGAGAAAAATGTGCAACTTTGCTTCAGTTTTGGTTTGGCTGAAGTATCTTTTTCAAGAGCACAGCAATTTAATGCTAACACCTCATGCAGAGAAAAATTTGCAACTTTGCTTCAGTTTTGGTTTGGCTGGAGTATCTTTTTCAAGAGCACAGCAGTTTAATGCTTTACATTTTGAAAACCATATTTACAATGGAAAATATACAAGTAATTAAAAAATAAACACTCATAAGGGTTATCCTTTAAAGTAAGATGTAAAAATAGAATAGTCTGCTATTCTTTCTTGTCTATAAATGTTCTGTGGCTCAAGGCTACCGGTCTCTTTAATGTAATTGCCAAAATTTTGTGGATATCTTACAAGGGATGTTTTAAAGGAAAAACATGAAAATGTTGTAAAACTGGCGTAAAAAAAATAGGCCATGCACTGGTCTAGAGCCTAAGAACTATGATGAGTAGGTGAGTGTAGTTTAAAGGTTATCTGTTTTCTCTAATTTCTATTACATTATGTCTCAACAAACCTTTACATATATGAGCAAAAGGCATTTGATTAAATATGAACTTGTGTGAAAATCTATCTTAATGAAATGAAACAGAAACCTCTACAGATGTTTCCAATTTTTTAATAAGTGTGTTTGAAAACATTAAACAGTAAATAACCACTGATAAAAATAATGCATTGCAAAAGCAAAAAGATTTTCACATATTGTTAAAAATAGAGAATTGTAGCCATCATACTGACTGAAGTTTCAGATTCCATTGGTTCCCATAGCATGTGGGTGCAGTTATTTGTAATTCAGATAAAGTAGCTTTTCATATACTGAGCAGGTTTATTCCAGAAACACTCCACTACTTACTTCTGAAATAATCATCTCAGTTTTGATGGCTGTAGTTTAAACATATTCTTTTGTCCTGGTTCATTCAGACAGGTTTGTGCTTTGGATGTGAAACCCTGCAGGGTTAATCAGTTTGGAATTTTTTGGCACCTGACATTTAAAACATGAAGAAATTCTGTTGCACCAGGGTTTTAAGCATTTAAAACAAACACCCCTCCCAGCTTTATCAAAGTCATGCTGTGAATGAGTTTCTAGTTAATAAATTGGGGGATTATTCATGGACTGTAATTTTTTCAAATGCAGGGAGAACTGTCTTTGGGAATTTAGCAGAATCCCCTTTTAGCTGCTCATTTGATAATATTTTATCGTATATGGCAGGGGCTCTCTTGGGGAGAGAGGGGAAGGAAACCAACTGTGGAAAATTGCAGGTTTCAGAAGACAGTTTTTAAACTGAAGAGACGGGATTTCTTCCTTGCACACTTCCAACAGAACAGGATTGTATAAACCTTTAAATGTCATTCTTTACTAAGTTCATTTTTTCTATTTATGTACTAAGCCATTTTTTCCATTTATGCCTTTATTTCCTCAGAATCGAATACCATTGTCTAATACTTTTAAATCCATAAGCATTATCCAATTTTCTCATTTCCAACCTTATCTTTGGCTAACAGAATAAGTAAAACAGGATACTATTTATTTATAGGCTAAAAATGTTGAATATTGGTTTTTTCCTTCAAAATATTGCTTTTTCTTCAAATACAGAAACGTCTTTCTTCTCTATTCACACTTCCAACAGAACAGGATTTCTACAGCTCATATGGTTTTGTACAAAGACTTAAAAGAGTCACTTGAAACGTTTACAGATGAGAGAACTCACATAAGCCTCCCCCTGACAGATATTTACCAAGCGCCACTTACTCTTTCAAGAGATACTTTTGACATATTTCTAAGCGAGTTTTTCCCAGATCACGTATTATGAAGGCCAGGCTCTCTTAGAGTCAAAGCAGCATTAAGCTGCCTGGTGTTTCAACCATCCTCTCTTAATCTTAAAATGGAAATAGAATTTGCTCTCCATGTGGATTCTTAGTTCTTTTTCTTCCATAAACCTCTAACCGTTACAATGGGGTTTAATATTTGTTAGTCTATTTTCCATAAAGTATAAGGTTCGACAGAGTAAATTAATACAGTAGCAGTTTACGGCAAGTTGGGATTCTCATCCTTCTGAGAGGCACTCCTAAATCTCTTTTGTGTAGTTACATGTGTGGATGCGCACGCGTGACTGTACGTGAGTGTGTGCTTGGGGAGGGGGATAGAATTTAGATTTGTTAAAAAGTGCCTCCTTCTAATTCCAATCACAGCCCCAATCCAAACAAACCTCTCAGTTCGTTTTCCTGGAGAAAGTCTAGAGGTGTTTAAAACACAGGTTTGCTTAATTGTTCTATCTCTTCTAGAGAAGGTGGTGTTCTCTGCAGTGGGATGGGTAACCCCGTCCCGCGCGGGGCCAGCCTCGGAGCGACCAGAACGGGTGAATCCCTAGCGTCCGATTCTGGAAAGGGCGGAGGGCAGGTCCCGACTACCCTCCCGCGGCGAGCACCGCCCCAAGGAGAATCCCAAACGAGACTTTCGCCGCAAGATGCCCGAAAGAAAGGTCGCCCCTCCCCTCGCCCTCATCCCCGGGAACTGAGGGCTGTCTTTTCCCGGATCCCCCGGCCCAGCACTGACCTGTGGAAGAGGACGCGCTGCACAGAGTCCAGGTCCTCCAGGTTCCGGGCGGCAGGTTTGGGGATGCTGGACCTGCCCACCTGAAACATGCCCACTTGAGACTCGGCGGCAAGGGCGCGCAACAGGTAACAGGCGCAGAGGACGGCGAGGTCTCACCCCCGGCGCCCGTGGCGCCGCCTGCTTCCGGCACGGCTCCGGCCGCCGCCGGGAAACCGAGAGCTGAAGGAAGAGTCCGCCAGCTTCGGTCGCGCAGAGACCTGGGACTGAAGGGCGGCGGTGTCAGCAACCGCCCTCCCTCTCCTTCGCCCTCGGGCCGAGCCGCGCGGACCTCGGAAACCCCGCGGCCGGCGGCCCGGCTACCTTGGCGCCGCAGGACCGGGACAGGTGGGCGCTCTGTTGGCCGCCACCCCGCCGGGGCTGGCCCAGTTCAGAGTGCCCCTCTTCCACGGCTGGGCGACCCCCGCCTCTCCAACTTGGTCGAGCGCTCAGCAGGGTCCCGGGGGCCCGCGGCGAGCCGTCGAGCGCCTCCAGCCCGGCCGCCCGAAGCCGCGCTCTTTCGCCGCCTAGTGCTCTTCACTCTTCCTTCTGGGCTGCAAGGCTGTTCCAGGCGAGGGACACCGGTGTCCAGGCACCGCCCCCAGCAAAGGAAGCTACCACAGGCAGCCTGGAGGGCCACGAACAAGAGTGGAGGGGGTACTGAGGGGCTCCGAGGCCCCGCCGCTCCGCGGAAGGCCAGGAAAGGAGCAAGAGAAGCGAGCTGGGCGTCCGTTATTGGTGGGAATTTAAATGCTGACCAAAAAGGCCATTTACATTCATTCATCCAGGTGAACATATACGTCTTGATTACTTGCTATGTGCCAAGCTGAGTTTTAGTCTTTGGAGATAACAACGATAAATAAGAAGTGGTGGCTGACCTGCCTAGTGTGGACGCTTTATTTTCGTTTGGGGCTCTATTCGCTTTAAAAACATACTTGACACTAGAATATAACACAGGAGAAAATCTAGATGACCTTGGGTATGGTGATGACTTTTAAAATATGACACCAAAAAGCTCAGTCTACGAGAGAAATAATTGATAAACTGGATTTCATTAAAATTAAAAACTCCGCTGCGAAGATGCTTGATTATCTTGATGATAATGAGAAAACAAGCCACAGGCTGGGAGAAAATATATGCCAAAGACATTTGAAAAAAGACTGTTATCCAAAGTATACACAGAACTCTTCAAATTCAATAAGAAAAGGAACAACCTGATTTTTTAAAATGGGCAAAAAACCTGAACAGACACCTCACCAAAGAAGATATTCAGATGGCCAACAAGATATGAAAGGATGCTCCACATCATATGTCATTAGGGAATTGCAAATTAACACAAGGAGATACCACTACACATCCGTTAGAATGGCTGAAATCCAAACACTGGCAACACCATGCTGGTGAGGATGTGGAACTCTCATTTACTGCTGATGGGAATGCAAAATGGTACAGCCACTTTGGAAGACAGCTTGGCAGTTTCGTACAGAATTAAACATACTTTTACCATACAATCCAGCAGTAACATTCCTTGGTATTTATCAAATGAGTTGAAAATTTATGTTCACACAAAAGCCTGCACAAAGATGTTCATAGATGCTTTATTCATAATTGCCAAAACTGGGAAGCAACCAAGGTGTTCTTCTTCGGTAGGTGAATAGATAAATGAACTGTGTACATGCAGACAATGGAATATTATCTACTGCTAAAAATAAACGAGCTGTCAAGCCATGAAAAGACATAGAGGAACATTAAGTGAAAGAAGCCAATATGAAAAGGTAACATAATTTATAATTCCAACTATACGGCATTCTGGAAAAGGCAAAACTACGCAGACAGTAAAAAGATTGGTGTTTGCCTGCGGAGGGAATGAATAGGCAGAGCACAGAGGACTTTTAGGGCAGTGAAAAGTATTCTGTAGGATACTATAATGGTGGACAAATGGAGAGCAGACTGGAAAATGTAGTTTGAGTTGTAAGGTACTACTGGTTGTAGATGACAGATATAAAGAGTAATAGATTAGTTTTAAAATGTAGGATTATTAGATGGGATTTAGCTATTCATTGTAGGATTTCCAAATGTCATTGTTGTAGGACATTTCTCTTGGGTCAGTTTCTTGAATCCTGGCTGCCAGTGTTCTGGGAGCCAAGTGGGTGAAGAGGGTGATTAATGAGGGTCTCATCTCTTAATATACATAGACTTTGACCTATTACTTCTTTTCTTTTTTTAAAAAAGTAAATCTATTTATTTATTTATTTTTGGCTGCGTTGGGTCTTCGTTGCTGTGTGCGGGCTTTTCTCCAGTTGCGGCGAGCGGGGACTACTCTTTGCTGCAGTGCGTGGACTTCTCATTGAGGCGGCTTCTCTTGTTGCGGAGCACGGGCTCTAGGCATGCGGGCTTCAGTAGTTGTGGTGCGCGGGCTTAGTTGCTCTGTGACATGTGCGATCTTCCCAGACCAGGGCTCAAACCCGTGTCCTGTGCATTGGCAGGCGGATTCTCAACCACTGTGCCACCAGGGAAGCCCCTTACCTAACACTTCTGTTTTCAGTAAGGTACCTCACCACTGCTCTACACTCTGCCTGGTGTCCTTGAGTCCAAGAGTTTCAAGAAACTGAAAATGTTTATATCTTTTGATTCAGAAATTAATCCCAGGGAAATGGTAAAAAATGTAGATCATGATGTTTATCCCAGTATGTTATCATAGCAAATATATTAAAAGTATAAATATCCAAAATTAGTGTAATACTTAAGTAGATTAAAGTCCACTCATACAGTGAACTAATACGTATTTATTAAACTGAAGTTTAAATAGAAAGCTTAATGGCGTTCAGTTAGGAAACTGGATGCATATTCACCAAATCTTAAAAATGACTGCATCTGGAAGTAGAAATGAGTGATTTTTATCTTCTCCATTATTCTTTTATGTTTTTTTTTTCAAAATTTAAAACAATATATATTACTTTTAGAATCAGGATGTATTCAAATATAAATATGTAAAAAGAATAATTTGAAGTTGGCATTCTGCACATGAAAACTTTCAATTATTATGTATTATAATTTCCATTCTCAGATGTACATAAGTGGTTTTGCAACATATTGTATCATTTAAGGATACATGGGTAGCCTGCTTTTTAAAGAAAGCCCATTACAAATATTTTATATACAGAAGTTATTTTGTAACTATTTCAGGTAATTACTATTTCGCCTTAAGTGTTCATTAATTTATCTTTTGTTTGTAATGATTAGATAACTTTTCCTTCTGACTTTAAATTTTGTGAAAACCCATGATATTATAGATCACTATTCAGTTGTGTTTTCATAATAAATCTGGATTTTACATGTGTCATATTTTCATAAAGTGAGATGTATCTGTAGCTACTTGTTTGCCCTTAAAAGCAAAAAGCCTACTCTGGCTGGTGGAAGAAGAGGAAGTTAGAGAGATCTGCATGAGAAAAACGTACAGGACATCGCTGGTTTGGAGATGGAGAGGGCTATGTGAGAAGGGCCTCTAAAAGCAGAAAGTGGTCCGTGACTGCCTGTCTGCAAAGAAATGGAGAGCTCAGTTCTACAACTGCAAAAAGCGAAATTCTGCCAACAACCTGAACAAGCTTGGGAGAGTGTTTTTCCTCAGACCCTTCAGTTAAGATCTTAGCCCCACTGAAACATTGATTTTGCCTTTATGAGGCCCTAAGCAGAGAATCTAGTGGAGCCCTCCTGGACTTGTGACCTATGGTATGGTAAGCTAATAAGTGGGTGTTGTTTAAGGCCGCTACATTTGTGGTATTTTTTATGCAGGAACTGTTTGCATAATAGAAAACTAATACAGACTGTCTTCAAGTTTGGTTATGGGAAACTGTTTATGGAACCAGCTGGTCCTGTGGGTGGGAATCTCTCTAACTGTGCTTGGCAGCTCTGATGCAGGCATGGTTTCCAAGACACCACACTCTTCTGGCCCTAAAGTCATATTGCATGGTCTGGTGCCTCTTCCTTCTCACAAACTCCCCGAGGCACATAATAACTGCCTTCAAACAGCCGAAAGGCCATCACGTAGAACAGAAACTGCTTTACCCAGTACAGCTTCTGAGGTCAAAATTAGGACAAGTGGACTTTTTTATACGAAGGCAGATTTATACTTTATACCACAACTTGGGTTCCTTGGGAAACTGACTTTAAGGAAGTTTATCAGGAAGTGGTGTTGGAGTCAACAACTGTGGGGGGAGTGAAGGGACCAGGATTGAGCAGAGTGAAAAGCTGAATGGTAGTGCAGTCTCAACAAAGGCCTCAGCCAATCCCATGGGCTTGATATGGGATGACCCTGCAGAGCTGTCCTGAGTTGAGGCAAGAAGGACAGGCCTTTGTATCTTCTTATCAATTCAACCTAGAAAAGAGGTGTAATGTTGGGCAAAGTGACTCTCTTCAGCTGAGGACAGTTCCTGAAGAGAGACTCAGCTGAAAGCCTCACCTGTCAACATTCCCAGCAGGATGGGGAAGGGATGCCTCCCTCATAAAAGGGGCAGGGAGGGTGCAGCGAAGAGGGATTGGAGTGGTACATCATGGCATTTAATGCAATACAAAAGAAGACTCACTAGCCTGCTGAGGCTCTCCGTCATTGAAGGAGTTTATCAACAGAGGTTTCAGGACCTGGCAAGGATGCTGCACAGTGGAGTCCAGTATTGAACAGAAAAATGAAGTGGAGTGTGAGTGTCTGGAGAATTTCCAAAACGCTTTTCCTTCTCTAACATTTCTGGTTGCTTCAGCACTGCTCTACCCTTGCAGCTTTGAGGTGGTGACCGTTCGTGGACTCTCTGCTTTAGGAAAAAGGTAACAATGTGAAAGCATGGAGTGGAGTCTTAATAACTCACTGCCCTTCACACATCAGACCTGATTTTGTCCTTGTACCTCCCAGGACAATACATATATAGGATGTCTACTTTTTTTTTTTTTTTTTTGCGCAGTACATGGGCCTCTCACTGCTGTGGCCTCTCCCGTTGCGGAGCACAGACTCCGGACGCGCAGGCTCAGCGGCCATGGCTCACGGGCCCAGCCGCTCCGCGGCATGTGGGATCTTCCCGGACCGGGGCACGAACCCGTGTCCCCTGCATCGGCAGGCGGACTCTCAACCACTGCGCCACCAGGGAAGCCCTACATTTTTTTAAATTATAGAAGTATCTTGATCTAGTCTTTACTCTACACCTAGAGAGGTAATCCTTCAGTTTTCTTTCAGTTTCTTATCTTTTAGGGGGGTTCTTTTAGCCTAAAGGTAGATTGAAGTTATTATCAATAATCTGGAGGATTTCATTTGTTAAGGTGCTCCTTTGCGAAGAATTTGAGGATCCACCATTGCACCAGCAAATGGAACCAAAAACAGACCTCGAACAGCCTTGACCACAAAAGACACCAGAGCGATGGGTTCCCCAGCAGGGGCAAGTTGTAATAAGTGGGAGGAGTGAGGGAGGCTGAGAGGCTTGAGGAAGAGAAATAGGACTTCTGAGTACACACCAGCCTATGTAATATAGGTAGTAAATAAATATTTTGGACCCTATGGACTCTAAATATGTTTAAGATTGAATTCTGGTAAGATTGTGTTCTTTCTGCTAATGATCTATGCCTGTTTGTATGCTCTTCCAGACACTGAAGGGGCACAATGACAAGGTTATAACAATTTAGCATTTCTGACTTTTTCTCATGTATATTTATTTAACAATGATTTAATGAGTACTCTTAAATGCATTCCTGTGTTATCATTAAAAGAGCTTTTAAAACCCTCTATCACTTGGTTCCTGTTCCATCTTCCTAACCAGTGGGGGCATCTTGTTTGATTTTAAGCCTCGCATAAGGCCAGGAACGCTAGTCACTTCCTCAGGAATTGGCTCTCAGCTCTGACCCTCCAGGTTCTGCCCTGTCTCAGGATCTTCCCACTGCTGTCCCACTGACACTTAACATGAGCGTCTAATACCCCCATGATCTGATATCTTATTGATACACCCTTGCCATTACCCAGGCCACTGAACCTGCATTCAGGCTTTTTCATCCTAATATTTAATGAATGTGTAGAGTGATGGATACATAGGTAAATAGATGATCGATAGATAGAATGATAGGCAGAGAGGTGGATAAAATTTTATTTGTCTGGATCTAAATTCTTTCTGTGTGTAAATCCTTAGAACAAAATAGGGGGAAAGGGCTCCTCCACCAACTCCTCTCCCTGGCATGTACCAGCTTCTTCAGGAGCCGGGATCAGTTGAGTGGCATAGAGACCACTGGTAACACCCCTCAATTTTTGAGTTGCAAGATACAACTCAATCATAGAATACAGGAACGTGTTTTGAACACTCTCTTGGATTCTGATTGTGTGAGCTGCTGATAATAATGCAGTTTAATAATGGACTGTATCACCTTCACTGAACCTTTGAGGGCATCACAGAGATAAAAGTGAGGCAAGCCATAAGCATGCGTAAGAACCTGTGTGAGAGGTGGGAATAGACAGAAGAGCTACAAAGCCCCTGTGCCTTTGTTAAGTACCTTTCAGTCTGACGTGGTCCAAATATAAACAATGACATAATGCAGTGGTAAAAATAAGGATGATGCGTCCACATAAATGAGCATTAAGGACATGAGATGAAACCTGAAAGGAAATAAGGCAATGGCTGCACAGAACGTCCGTGTTCTGACCTCCGTGGACTAAATGGAATTTAGAACACTTAAACAGATGTTTCCTATAAGGGAAAGACAGCACAATTTATTTAAGGTTATTACATCTGGCTCATATTTATTTGGGGGACATATATGAATGAGGACATACAGAAATGATGCATAATCTGTTTTATCATTCAAAAAGTCTTTCATGAGATTTCCAGTGTTACAATGGGGTGAAGTGATGAGGAGGGTAGACTACTTAAAAGGTGTAAAGAATAATATTAGAAACATAAAACAAAAAGTCTCTGGGGAGAGAATTGTGAACAATAGGGGCCTCCAAAACCAAAGCTAGGGCTGGATAGGTTTAGCAATTTATAAATAATGGAAAGCAGGCATGGGCAATGTCATTTTTATACTTGAAGATATCACTTGTCACTAAACTATCTTGGGAATTCTAATTACTGTGGGATAAACTATAGGAAGAACTTGATAACTATATGAATGGACAAAAACAATTGGATTAGGGTTTACAGTTTGGGTTTAGGATTAGGATTACAGTTTGGAAAGAATGGCCAGGGAATGTGATTTATTAATTGTTTTTTGATTTTTTTTATTTTGAAAAATGCCAAACCTACAGAAAAGTTGGAAGACCAGTACAATGAACACTCATATGCTTTTCACTTAGAATTAATCAATTAGCATTTTTCCACATTCATACTCTGTTTTCCCAAATCATTTGAAAATAAGTTGCAGACAGATGTTACTTTATTCCTAATACTTTAGGACATTTTCTTACATAACTTCAATACCATTATTGATATACCAACAAGCATTATCTATTAAAAAAAGTTATATTTTCAAATTTCCAAATTGTTCAATAATATTTCAATAGATTTGTAAAAAAAAAAAAAAGGAGCTAATCAATTACTATTTGTTGCATTTAGTTATCATGTCTCTTTAATATTTGATCTTGAACACACTATCAGTCTTTTTTGGTGGGGGTCTTGACTTTACATTTATGAAGAGTCCAAGTCAGTTGTTTTGTAGAATGGTCCACAATTTGGATTTATCTTAGTTTTCTTATGACTGATTTCAGATTAAGCATTTGATATGAATACTTATTGCTTTCAGTGCATGGCATTGGGAGGCTGATACTGTCAATTTGCCTCTTCATTGCTGATGTAAAGTTTAAACATTTCGTTAAGGTGAAGCTTGTCAGATTTCTCCTCTATAATAGTAACTCTTTCCATTTGCAATCAATAAACAATCTCTGGAGTGATGTCAAGGTTGTATTCCCCAACAACTTTTTAACCAAGAGTTTTGGCATTCATTGATGATCCGTATTTATTTTCTCATTCTTTCATTGCTTCTTCATGTATTAGCTGGCATTCTTCTGTAAAGACGAACTCCCTCCATCACCCTTTTAAAGGATTACTGTGGTATTGTGGATTCTTTTTATATTTAATGTGTTATAATCCATTCCATAACTATTCTTTTTGATGCTCAAATTTTTCTAGCTCCTGTGTGCCTTTGAATGTCTTCATCTGTTTTTAAGGATTCCCTTGTTTTCTGACATCATAAGTTATGCCAGATTCACCTGTACTTTCCCTGCTCCAAATTCATAATCAGCCATTTATCAAAGGAGTCTTTTTTTTTTTTTTTTTACTAGGGGAATAGTATTTAGACACCTAGATCTAGGTGCTGGTTCTCTCATGTTTCTGTACATCTTATGAGTGATGCAGTAACTGCCCTTTGTTCTGAACTGTCTTTTCAAAGATGTTTGTGTAGTTAGTAAACAGCCTTAGAAGACAGAGAAAATGTCTCCCTCCAGAGCCAAGGACAGGTTTGTTTACTGTCCAGTATAATGAAGACAATGTCTCCCTCTGGGGCAAATGTCAGACAGCCTTCCCATTCTACAAGATTCCGGTTCCCTAAGTTCAGGGTCCTTCTGTTACAGAACCCACTGCATGTCCAGACATCACCTGGCCCTTTTCACACTGCCCTGGGGAACTGGGGTTTGGGAGCTGGCACAAATAATACTAATCTGGTGACTGCTATTTCCATGAATAATAAAGTCCTTTGTTGCTGACCCAGAAGTTCCTTGTGTTCTGCTAGCATTCATGAAACTCTGGCTTGTTGGGTTGCAAGTGGAATAAAATCTCAGACCCCGAACAGTTTTTGACACTGAGAAATAGGTGTGTTCACTTATTCTATGCCCTTACAGTGGAGAGAACTAGAAAACGTATTTTTTAAAAAACATATTTTGATACACTAATATCTCCTATTCCAGAACAATGCCCCAAGGTTCTTTTTTTTTTTTTAACATCTTTATTGGAGTATAATTGCTTTACAATGGTGTGTTAGTTTCTGCTTTATAACAAAGTGAATCAGTTATACATATACATATGTTCCCATGTCTCTTCCCTCTTGCGTCTCCCTCCCAACAAGGTTCTTCCTCTCCATTATTTACATCTCTTTTCTCCCACAGAGAACCTCAGTTCCCAAAATATCAACATATTCATTCCTTTGCTCTTTCTTATAATTCACATAAATTTTAATTAGAATTATTATGCCAAGGCCACTACCAAAGCCAAATCTTCTAAGTAAAGTTCAATATTGGTTTGCAGTTCTTTTTGTCCTTTGAGTATGTCACACTAAGGATACAGTCAGATTACTGTACTTTAAAGATACTTTAATTCTTTTTCTGTAATTATGTTATCAATTCGATATATAGTTAGGTCCTTTTGTTTTTATTAAAATCCAACTTTAGAGCTACAGAATACTCAGTTGTGTGGATGTTCGATAACTTATTCAACCGGCTTCTATGGATGGCCAATTAGATCATTCCTTATTTTTGCTATTATCAGTAATGCCACATTGTATAAACTTCTGTTTGTAGGTTTATCTTCAGGGTAAATTCCAAGAAGTGAGAATGCTGGAACAAAGAATAAGTGCATGTACAGTTCTGGTAGATATTGCCAGTCTCCACTGAATGGATTATACCATTTTGCACTACCAACTACCTGGAAAGTTTGAGAATGCCAGTTTCTCCATAGTTCCAAGTGTGTAGTGAAAAGCTCCTGAATTTTAGCCAGTATGAGAGGTAAAAACAATGGCAAGTATCTTGTATTTCTCTTATTATAAGTGAAGTTTTTCATCTTTTTGTATATGTAAGGGTATTTATCTTTTTTTAAACTGTCTGCTCCTGTCTTCCCATTTCTCTATTGGGATTTTGGTTTCTTTTCTCTCCCTCTTAATTTTTCAAAAAGTTTTTGCCCTTACAGTTTTATGCTGAGGAATGATCAACATATGATAAATTGCACACATTAAAAATACACAATTTTTGAGCTTTAACATATGTAATGAACATACTGATTCCTTCCAGTTTTCCTTGAATCCTTTGTAATCCATCTCTTTTTCCTCCCTCACTCCCATCCCTAAGCAAACACTGACCTCTTTTCTGTCGTTACAGATACATATTCTACCAGATTTCCCACTTATTCAATATTTTGAGGTTTCCCCACTTTGGCTGGGGGCAATAAACTCTTTCCAGTACTGTGTACACTCTGAGATTTGTTCCATCTGCTCCTTTCCAGTGGTTCTTTCTCTGGCCTCAGGAGCTTCCTTCACATGCGTGTTCTTACCAGTGCTTAGCTGACTCAAGAGGAGTCCTCTTTAGCTCTCTAGCTGCACAGCTCTCTCCTCTCTGAGCATCTTTCCTCTCACTTGTGCTCTGCTGCACTCTAACCTCCCCCAAATTCTAACTCTGTCTCCTCAACTCAGTGGAGACAGCCTGGCTTTGAGTTCTTCCGCCCTTCTGCTGTGGCCTGTAAACTCTCTCCAGGCAGTAATCTGGGGCCATCAAAGGCATGACTTCATTTGTTTTGCTTCTCTCAAGGATTATGCCGAGCTGCCTGTGATCCAGTGTCTAAAAACAATTCTTTCATGTGTTTTGTTTGCTTTTTCAGTTGTTTAAGATGGGAGAGTAATCTAGTCTCTGCTACTCTGTTATGGTCATGGTTTTCATGATGGGGACTTCCCCCCCCTTAGTTTTTATGATTATTTTACATGTTAGATCTGCCCTTTATGTATGATATCTGTTCAAATATTTTCTTCTAGTTTGTCATTTATCCTTTGACTTTGCTTATGGTGTTTTGCTTTTTTGTTCATGCAAAATATTTTTCTCTTTGTACAGTCAAATTTATTTAACATCATTTGTTGCATCTGGATTTCAAATCATTTTTAGAAAGCTTTTCCTATGCTCAAATTATAAAGGGATTTACCTAATTTTTCTACTATTTTTTATTTTTTTTAAGAAGATGTTGGGGGTAGGAGTTTATTAATTAATTAATATATTTTTGCTGTGTTGGGTCTTCATTTCTGTGCGAGGGCTTTCTCTAGTTGTGACAAGCAGGGGCCACTCTTCATCGTGGTGTGTGGGCCTCTCACTATCGCGGCCTCTCGTTGCGGAGCACAGGCTCCAGACACACAAGGTCAGTAGTTGTGGCTCACGGGCCTATTTGCTTCGTGGTATGTGGGATCCTCCCAGACCAGGGCTCGAACCCGTGTCCCCTGCATTAGCAGGCAGATTCTCAACCACTGCACCACCAGGGAAGCCCTTTTCTACTATTTTTATGGTTTCTTTTTCCTTTTCTTTCTCATTTCTTTCTTTCTTCCTTCCTTCCTTTCATTCTTTCTTTCACATTTGATAGGTCTTTAACCATTTGGACTTTATTCTGGTGTATGGTGAGAAGTGTGGATCTAATTTTATCTTCTTCCAAATGATTATCCAGGCCACCATTTATTAAGAATCTCATCCTTCTCTAGTGATTTGAGATGCCACCTTTGTTACAGTAACAAAGTAATTACCATGTGTACTTGGATCTATCTCTGGAATTTCTGTTCTGTTCCACTGGTCTACTTGTCGCTCTCACCATGTTCTTTTCACTCTAGAGCTTTCAGTTTCTGAAAGTTTCAGTTTCTGTTAGGGCTATTCTCTCCTTATTGCTCTTACTTTTCAGGGTTTCCTAGCTATTCTTCCATGTTTATTTTTCCATATAAGCTTTAGCATCAAATATCTGAGTGCTAAAAAAAAAAAGAAAGAAAACTTTGGGCATTTTTATTGAGTTCACATTACATTTATGTATTAACGTGGAAAGAATTGATATCATTATTATGTTGAATCATCTTATTTATCTTATCCAATAGAAAGACAAGTCTTTCTATTAGTTCAGGTCTATTTTTGTATTCTTTAGGAGTGTTTAAAAGTTTTCCTTATGTAAGTTTATTCCTAGGTACTTTGTATATATTTTTAATTGCTTTTTTAACTGGCATTTCCCCTCCCATTAAAGCTTAAAAAGGCTTCAACAAAATTTTATATTCATACCTGACCTTCTCATCTCTAAAATAAATAAATCTAATTTTACACACTTTAGTCTTAAAACTGGCCTCTTACTTATAGAAGAATACCAGAGTCATTCCTACAAAGACTTGGAACAAAGCAAGGATGCCCTTTTCTTTTTTTTTATCATTTTTAAAAAAATTTATTTATTTTTGGCTGCGTTGGGTCTTTGCTGCTGCACTACGCGGGCTTTCTCAAGTTGCAGAGAGCGGGGGCTACTCTTCGTGACGATGCGTGGGCTTCTCATTGTGGTGGCCTCTCCTGCTGTGGAGCACGGGCTCTAGGCACACAGGCTCAGCAGTTGTGGCACACGGCCCAGTTGCTCTGCGGCATGTGGGATCTTCCCAGACCAGGGCTCGAACCTGTGTCCCCTGCACCGGCAGGTGGATTCATAACTGCTGCACCACCAGGGAAGCCCAAGGTTGCTCTTTTAACTGGCTATTGTTTGACTATATAAAGGTCATTGATTTTTGCTATATTATTGAGTACTTTTATTGTTTGGGTTAGCTTTATTAGTGATTCTCCTGGGCTAGCAGGTACACTATCATGGTATCTACATGTAGAAATTGTTTTACTTCTTCTTATCTGAGTAGTATGTCTGTTTGTTTTCTTAATAACTCTGTTTTTTTCTATACATCTTTTTAAACTTTCTGTCTTTACTGGTATCAGTTTAGTAAATTGCTTTTTCCTGGGAAATTATCCAGTTCATTTATTTACAAAGTAATCTCTTATGACTTAAAAATATCCTGTTTTAATGGTTATTTCTCTTGTATAATTTCTTTTCTTTTCTTTTTTTTTTTTTTTTTTACTTTTTGGCTGTGCCACATGGCATGTGGGATCTTAGTTCACCGACTAGGGATCGAACCTGCATCTCCTGCAGTGGAAGTGTGGAATCTTAACCGCTGGACCGCCAGGGAAGTCCCTATAATTTCTTATTTTGTGCAAACTTATTTACATTTATTGACATGTCTCAAATATTTTATTTCAACTCTGTCCTTTGATGGACACCTATTCCTTAACTGGTGACATTATTTCATTCCTGAAAACCATACCATCACATTAAAAACATGCCATAAATTTAAAAATATTTCTGTGAATTTAAAGGGGAAGATGACAATGTATTCCGTCTCAACTCAAGATAACCAAACACTTTTCACAGGGAAAAACATACAGCAATTGAATGATGTAACTAATGTAATAAACAAAATGTGAAAGTAAGTAAATTCGGATTGTACGTAAAATGTAACATAATGAAGATTTCTTCTATTTTCCAAAGGAGAAAGAGATGATTGGTAGTGGGTGGTGAAAGAGGGTGCAAGGAGTCACTCTTTGGAAGGTTCAGTCTTCCTTCTGCATGATCTTTACCAGTTTTTAACCTTAAGGAGGCTCATGATTATTTTGCGCCTAAGAAGACAGAGCAATTAAAAACAACTTTAGAGCAAAATAAAAGGTAAACATCACAGTGTTTTGAAACACATGGAAATAGCCAATGTGTACCACAACCTGCAGAGCCTAGATCTCTTGGCATAGATAGGTCTGCTTAGCAAAATATTTTGGATCATCTAATCTTGGAGCTCAATTCAAATTTCCCCATTAGAAATTTCCTGCCCAGAAATATATTGGGTAAATTGGTGACTGACCTTTTCTGAAACTGTAATGTTGAAATTTCACTTTAACAGTGAATTTAATTTGGGTGCTTGGGGTATAAATATAATTACACCAAGAAAAAAAGAGAGAATCTGAAAGACAGTACAACTCTTCAAAGTCATCAAAGTCAATAGTAATTATACAAATTGAGTCTATATTTCAATGTTATTGTTCTAATGGATAAGAAAAACTGAAATTACCACGTCTAAGCAGTTTATTTTAGTAGAGACATTGATGATTCATCCATAGACACTGAACGTTTCTTAAGCTGGTTACCACAGCCTTTCAGTTTTTAACTCAGAACCTTGATTTCTGCTTCCCATTGTTGTTGGATAAAATTCAATTTTCTAAATTCAGTCAAAAGATCCTCCGCTTTCTGGTGGTCACAAATATCTCCTGATCTTTCATTTTTTTCCCTTCCTCTAGAACCCTGTATTTTAGCTATGTTGAAATGTTTTTGCTTTCTAGAATTTGGCCTACTCTATCTCACCCCCAGGCCTTTATAAAAGCTGTTTCTTCACCTTAAACACCCTGCTTTTTGTTTTTCGCCTCATTCTCTCCTACTGTGACATCTCAGCTAAAAATTCACTTCTTTGGGAAGGTCTTCTCTGTCTCCTAGATTAGGACAGCTGTTAGGTTTCCTTGCTGTGCTCCCACAGTACCCTGTATTTCCTTAATTACAATAGCCTTTATTATAATTGATTGCATCATTGTATGCTTTCTGAACTCTCAAGCTCCAGGGGGGCAGGCAGTGTTTGCCTTATTCATTCCTATCTCTTCAGCAAAAGCAAGCTCTCTGTAAGTATTTCTCGAATGAATGAAAGAATAAATAGGTATTCAAACTATTCCATTAAATATGTTCCTTTAAGTGTATGTCAACCCTATCATTTAAAAAAATGTTTTTTCGATTATAAAAATTTATGTATTTGTATCTGTATGTGTCTCCTTGCAAAGAGAACGAAAGAACACTGAAGCAGAGGCACAGAACATACGACTCCCATAGTCACGATTTACTTGTAGAAAAGCATGTCTACATTATACACATTCTTAATTTAATCCTTTAGCTTCTTTTGAAAACTGGCACAGAAAAATTGTCAAAAACATTATACTTTATAACCTGAGAGCTGTTTTTACAACAATATCTTTCCTATAGAGAAGGTATTTTGGATAAAAAGAGAATGATTATAGAGCAAATTAGAGATTTGGGAGAGCATTTTCTGTAGTTGTTGATTTGTTTTAGGATTGACTATGAGATTTAAATTAGGTTCTTTGCGCTTTCCTTTAGAAGAATGTAGACATTTACAACTTTTAAAGATTGAACAATATTTTTAGTCTTGGTTTTATTTTAACATTGCAGTTTGATCTAGTTCGTGGTATTTGGAAAAAATATCAGGTTTACAATGGTGACAAATATGGTGGGAACGCACTAAAGTGATTTTAAAAGATGACTTAAAAGCTATGAAATAATCAGCCTAAACCTGTGTTAAATTAAGAAAATTATATTCTCTTTCACTGTTTTAAAAAGCAAAAGAGCTCCACCTGGTGTTGAGCAAAACTATTGAATGATTTTTATTTGATGATTTAGAATTGTTCATTTCATAAAGGTGTAATTCAGAATGCTTTTCTCAGTATTCTGTTTATAGTAATGCTGTTGATATTGTGCCCAAATTATGTGCAATTGGTTCTTTTATGAAATAATTAATGCATTTCTGATAAAAACAGGCCTCTTTAACGTTTTAAAGGGTTTTGGAAAAGTTTTTCCCCTACACCTTCCCTTCATACTATGCAGTGGAGCAGTAAGAACACTCTTCAGAGACCGAGGGCCACAGCTGCTGTGATTTGAAATCCATCCACCCCTTGATTTGGCCCAGGCCGTACCTCCTATTGGCGACTCCCACCAGGGACTGAGTGCAGTGATGTACTGAGGCCGACCCTGCCCTGGAAGACAGGTGGGACTCCTTTGTTGGCCCAGTTTGGCTCCAGGCCTTCCCCCACTGTTTTGCCAGACCTTCCTTAGACTGCACAGCAGTCTCAAATGCGTCCATTCATTTTGTCTCTCAATCTCTTATTCTTGCAGATTAGACTTGTATGCAGTCTGACAGCTCTCCCAGCCTTTCCCAGCACCCTCCCCCCACCCATTTCTTTTTACACAGGCATTTTCTTCTAATAGAATCCTTGCATTTTTAATCCTGTCTTGGTAGAGATCCTGCTTTTAAGAAATCTCAGACTAACAACAGTAACCGTTCCGGAAGTTTTATGGAAAATGTGAAAGTGGAGACATCCGTCTTATTTCTAATATTTGGGTTAACTAATATCTGGTTCGTACGCATTAAATTAGATTTTGACATCTTAAACTCAGATCTGGGTCTCTCCTAGCTTGGCTAATTAGTGCATGTGTGGAAGAGGCCACTGGGCTCTGACGCTCCATGGCCAGAGGTTGGACTCCTAACTTAGCTAACCATCTTATTGTTTGTACCAGTCAAAAGAGCATTTGGCAAGAGTGATGATGAATCAAGGCAAATCCAATGCCTCTTCGAGAAAAATACCTCTGTGGATTTTTTTTTTTAATGTATGGAGGGAGGGACTTTAGTGTCATATTTGTACGAACACAATAAATTATATTCAGTATTACATTTAAATATTAAGTGTTGCTGATGAGTCAAATGCAGATTCAGATTTGTTTGGCTTTATCATTGAAATGGGACGTACATTATTGGAATATTCTAGAAAATAATCAATGTCGTGGAGTAAAAGACACTTTGCAGTTCCTGATAGAAGGACCTTGAGCTCCAGTAACTTACAAGTCCTGGAAACTGCCCAGGGGTCTTGCGCCATGGCTATGTTCTTAGTTTACTTCCGTCTCACTGATACTTACACTGAAAGGTAATACAACTCTAGGAAAATAAAACTTCACACTACTTTGTAGTGTGGTATATTGGAAAGAACCATAACCTGGAAGATAAACTACCTGCATTTGAGTTGGCTTCACTACGTAATAAACTGCAAGGCCTTGGGTAACCCACTTACACTCTTTTAGCCTCACTTCCCCTATATGTAAGATGCGGATACAAATCTTTGACTCTTTCACACAATCATTAGGGTTAAAGGAAATAATCCACATAAAAACATTTCTGTTAACTAAAGCACATGGCATATTCAGGTTACATTGTCATTGTTTAATTGTATTTCTAATGCAATTATCTGCTAAAGAAGCAAGTAGGTGTTCTGACCTTTTACAGGAGTTATGGATTTCATAGTCCATGCTAAGACATTTCTTAAATAAAGATGTTCTGAAACAACTATTTACATAAACAAAATTGGCCTTATTTTACTTTGTATCTTTCATATAAAATATATGAATTGTTTAATAATAAAGAGAAAGATTTTATCATTTAACTATGCTTTGAAAGATTAAAAATGGAAACAAAAATGAGTATAAATTTAAATTGAATGAAAGATTTGGATGAGATAGAAAAGCAATTTTCTCCCTTCAATTTTGGATGGTCGTGGTGGATGGGAAACATACTTATACCTACCTGACAATTAGAGCAAAGAATGAAAGAAGGCATTTTTATTTATCTGTAACCATAAGAAGTAAAAAATATTTTTGCTCTAATACTTTTAAAAATTGTGCTCTTTTGGAGGTTTTTATGAAAGTACATTAATAATATAACTTATCTCCACAAATTCTGCTTTAAAACGGTAGCTAACAATGTTATTCTAAGATAACAAAATATTGTCCGTAAATTATTCATTTATAATTAAAAGACAACATAATTATATCATTTAACTTTATTCTTCATTTTTTTCCTTTTATTCTCCATATTTTATGCAACTGCAAATGTAATCAGTGTAATGTCATTGTTATAAAATAGTTCAGTTAGGCATTCTTATTTTGGTTAGCTTAAGCAAAAAGGGAAAATAATAAGACAACTGGTGTATCACACAGATTCCAAGGAAAAGTTGAATGTCTGTGCCTTGGGATGTGCAGGAACAGGCAGCTCTGGGGCCCTAGGGAGGAACTTTTCATCTTCTCTACTCTGTCCAAGATTTATATTCCTCAAAGTCTGGCCAAGGTTGCATTCCATGCCCACCCTGTGGTCTTGAGAAGGTAAAGTGCCCTCCATTCAATACCAATTCCATGCACTAGAAGAGGGAAGGTGCCCTAAAAGAAAGTGAAAGGATACTGGGCAAGAAAAGATAACAAATATCTGCTACTTGATGTATTCAAGTCAAATATTTTCTAATGCTTTTTTTTGTGTGTGATAGTTACAATCATTTTCCATAGTTACTGAGATGATCTGTTAAGTTGTGACAAGCTCAGATATTCACGAACATGCTTTTTAGTGCCCTTGCTTCTCTCTAAGGAAAGACCAGTAGGTAGACCAGGCACTCGTTCTTGACCACTGAGGCACTCACATTTTTTATTCTTCGTGTGATTGCCATTGTGTAAAGTTAAGGCAAGGCATACTGGTACATCACAGTTTTGACACGTCCAAATAAATTGTGTTCCTTTATTGCTTTCTATTTTCATCATGGCTAATACCAACAGAGGCAGAAGATGCCCATGGAACTAGTGCTTTTTTTTTTTTACATCTTTATTGGAGTATAATTGCTTTACAATGGTGTGTTAGTTTCTGCTTTATAACAAAATGAATCAGTTATACATATACATATGTTCCCATATCTCTTCCCTCTTGCGTCTCCCTCCCTCCCACCCTCCCTATCCCACCCCTCCAGGCGGTCACAAAGCACCGAGCAGATCTCCCTGTGCTATGGGGCTGCTTCCCTCTAGCTATCTACCTTACGTTTGGTAGTGTATATATGTCCATGCCTCTCTCTCGCTTTGTCACAGCTTACCCTTCCCACTCCCCATATCCGCAAGTCCATTCTCTAGTAGGTCTGTGTCTTTATTCCTATCTTACCCCTAGGTACTTAATGACATTTTTTTTTCTTAAATTGCATATATATGTGTTAGCATACAATATTTGTCTTTCTCTTTCTGACTTACTTCACTCTGTATGACAGACTCTAGGTCTATCCACCTCATTACAAATAGCTCAATTTCGTTTCTTTTTATGGCTGAGTAAAATTCTATTGTATATATGTGCCACATCTTCTTTATCCATTCATCCGATGATGGACACTTAGGTTGTTTCCATTTCTGGACTATTGTAAATAGAGCTGCAATGAACATTTTGGTACATGACTCTTTTTGAATTATGGTTTTCTCAGGGTATATGCCCAGTAGTGAGATTGCTGGGTCATATGGTAGTTCTATTTGTAGTTTTTTAAGGAACCTCCATACTGTTCTCCATAGTGGCTGTACCAATTCACATTCCCACCAGCAGTGCAAGAGTATTCCCTTTTCTCCACACCCTCTCCAGCATTTGTTGTTTCTAGATTTTTTGATGATGGCCATTCTGACTGGTGTGAGATGTTATCTCATTGCAGGTTTGATTTGCATTTCTCTAATGATTAATGAAGTTGAGCATTCTTTCATGTGTTTGTTGGCAGTCTGTATATCTTCTTTGGAGAAATGTCTATTTAGGTCTTCTGCCCATTTTTGGATTGGGTTGTTTGTTTTCTTGTTATTTAGCTGCATGAGCTGCTTATAAATTTTGGAGATTAATCCTTTGTCAGTTGCTTCATTTGCAAATATTTCCTCCCATTCTGAGGGTGGTCTTTTCGTCTTGTTAATGGTTTCCTTTGCTGTGCAAAAGCTTTTAAGTTTCAAAAGGTCCCATTTGTTTACTTTTTTTTTATTTCCATTTCTCTAGGAAGTGGGTCAAAAAGGATCTTGCTGTGATTTATGTCATAGAGTGTTCTGCCTATGTTTTCCTCTAAGAGTTTGATAGTTTCTGGCCTTACATTTAGGTCTTTAATCCATTTTGAGCTTATTTTTGTGTATGGTGTTAGGGAGTGATCTAATCTCATACTTTTACATGTACCTGTCCAGTTTTCCCAGGACCACTTATTGAAGAGGCTGTTCTTTCTCCACTGTACATTCCGGCCTCCTTTATCAAAGATAAGGTGTCCATATGTGCGTAGGTTTATCTCTGGGCTTTCTATCCTGTTCCATTGATCTCTTTCTGTTTTTGTGCCAGTACCATACTGTATTGATTACTGTAGCTTTGTAGTATAGTCTGAAGTCAGGGAGCCTGATTCCTCCAGCTCGGTTTTTCATTCTCAAGGTTGCTTTGGCTATTCGGGGTCTTTTGTGTTTCCATACAAATTGTGAAATTTTTTGTTCTAGTTCTGTGAAAAATGCCAGTGGTAGTTTCATAGGGATTGCATTGAATCTGTAGATTGCTTTGGGTAGTAGACTCATTTTCACAGTGTTGATTCTTCCAATCCAAGGACATGGTATATCTCTCCATCTATTTGTATCATCTTTAATTTCTTTCATCAGTGTCTTATAGTTTTCTGCATACAGGTTTTTTGTCTCCTTAGGTAGGTTTATTCCTAGATATTTTATTCTTTTTGTTGCAGTGGTAAATGGGAGTGTTTTCTTGATTTCACTTCAGATTTTTCATCATTAGTGTCTAGGAATGCCAGAGATTTCTGCGCATTAATTTTGTATCCTGCTACTTTACCAAATTCATTGATTAGCTCTAGTAGTTTTCTGGTAGCATCTTTAGGATTTTCTATGTATAGTGTCATGTCATCTGCAAACAGTAACAGCTTTACTTCTTCTTTTCCGATTTGGATTCCTTTTATTTCCTTTTCTTCTCTGATTGCTGTGGCTAAAACTTCCAAACCTACGTTGAATAAGAGTGGTGAGAGTGGGCAACCTTGTCTTGTTCTTGATCTTAGTGGAAATGCTTTCAGTTTTTTACCATTGAGGACGATGTTGGCTGTGGGTTTGTCATATATGGCCTTTATTATGTTGAGGAAATTTCCCTTTATGCCTACTTTCTGCAGGGTTTTTACCATAAATGGGTGTTGAATTTTGTCGAAAGATTTCTCTGCATCTATTGAGATGATCATATGGTTTTTCTCCTTCAATTTGTTAATATGGTGTATCACGTGATTGATTTGCATATATTGAAGAATCCCTGCATTCCTGGAATAAACCCCACTTGATTATGGTGTATGATCCTTTTAATGTTCTGTTGGATTCTGTTTGCTAGTATTTTGTTGAGGATTTTTGCATCTATGTTCATCAGTGATATTGGCCTGTAGTTTTCTTTCTTTGTGACATCCTTGTCTGGTTTTGGTATCAAGGTGATGGTGGCCTCGTAGAATGAGTTTGGGAGTGTTCCTCCCTCTGCTATATTTTGGAAGAGTTTGAGAAGGATAGGTGTGAGCTCTTCTCTAAATGTTTGATAGAATTTGCCTGTGAAGCCATCTGGTCCTGGGCTTTTGTTTGTTGGAAGATTTTTAATCACAGTTTCAATTTCAGTGTTTGTGATTCGTCTGTTCATATTTTCCATTTCTTCCTGATTCAGTCTTGGTAGGTTGTGCATTTCTAAGAATTTGTCCATTTCTTTCAGGTTGTCCATTTTCTTGGAATAGAGTTGCTTGTAGTAATCTCTCATGATCTTTTGTATTTCTGCTGTGTCAGTTGTTACATCTCCTTTTTCATTTCTAATTCTATTGATTTGAGTCTTCTCCCTTTTTTTCTTGATGAGTCTGGCTAATCGTTTATCAATTTTGCTTATCTTCTCAAAGAACTAGCTTTTAGTTTTATTGATCTTTGCTATCGTTTCTAGGTATTTTTTATTTCCTCTTTGATTTCTTCAGTGATCACTTCGTTATTCAGTAGTGTATTGTTTAGCCTCCATGTGTTTGTATTTTTTACAGGCCTTTTCCTGTAATTGATATCTAGTCTCATAGGATTGTGGTCAGAAAAGATACTTGATACAATTTCAATTTTCTTAAATTTTCCAAGGCTTGATTTGTGACCCAAGATATGATCTATCCTGGAGAATGTTCCATGAGCACTTGAGAAAAATGTGTATTGTGTTGTTTTTGGATGGAATGTCCTATAAATATCAATTAAGTCCATCTTGTTTAATGTATCATTTAAAGCTTGTGATTCCTTATTTATTTTCATCTTGGATGATCTTTCCATTGGTGAAAGTGGGGTGTTAAAGTCCCTTATGCTGAATGTGTTATTGTCGATTTCCCCTTTTATGGCTGTTAGTATTTGCCTTATGTATTGAGGTGCTCCTATGTTGGGTGCAGAAATATTTACAATTGTTATATCTTCTTTTTGGATCAATCCCTTGATCATTATGTAGTATCCTTCTTTGTCTCTTCTAATAGTTTTTATTTTAAAGTCTATTTTGTCTGATATGAGAATTGCTACTTCAGCTTTCTTTTGGTTTCCATTTGCATGGAATATCTTTTTCCATCCCCTTACTTTCAGTCTGTATGTGTCTCTAGGTCTGAAATGGGTCTCTTGTAGACAGCATATATATGGGTCTTGTTTTTGTATCCATTCAGCTAATCTGTGTCTTTTGGTGGGAGCATTTAGTCCATTTACATTTAAGGTAATTATATATATGTATGTTCCTATTCCCTTTTTCTTAATTGTTTTGGGTTCGTTATTGTAGGTCTTTTCCTTCTCTTGTGTTTCTTGCCTAGAGAAGTTCCTTTAGCATTTGTAGTAAAGCTGGTTTGGTGGTGCTGAACTCTCTCAGCTTTTGCTTGTCTGTAAAGGTTTTAATTTCTCCATCAAATCTGAATGAGATCCTTGCTGGGTAGAGTAATCTTGGTTGCAGGTTTTTCTCCTTCATCACTTTAAATATGTCCTGCCAGTCCCTTCTGGCTTGCAGAGTTTCTGCTGAAAGATCAGCTGTTAACCTTATGGGGATTCCCTTGTGTGTTATCTGTTGTTTTTCCCTTGGTGCTTTTAATATGTTTTCTTTGTATTTAATTTTTGACAGTTTGATTAATATGTGTCTCGGTGTATTTCTCCTTGGATTTATCCTGTATGGGACTCTCTGTGCTTCCTGGACTTGATTAACTATTTCCTTTCCCATAGTAGGGAAGTTTTCAACTATAATCTCTTCAAATATCTTCTCAGTCCCTTTCTTTTTCTCTTCTTCTTCTGGAACCCCTATAATTAGAATGCTGGTGCAATTAATGTTGTCCCAGAGGTCTCTGAGACTGTCATCAGGTCTTTTCATTCTTTTTTCTTTATTCTGCTCTGCAGTAGTTATTTCCACTCTTTTATCTTCCAGGTCACTTATCCGTTCTTCTGCCTCAGTTATTCTGCTATTGATGCCATCTAGAGTATTTTTAATTTCACTTATTGTGTTGTTCATCATTGTTTGTTTCATCTTTAGTTCTTCTAGGTCCTTGTTAAATGTTTCTTGCATTTTGTCTATTCTATTTCCAAGATTTTGGATCATCTTTACTATCATTATTCTGTATTCTTTTTCAGGTAGACTGCCTATTTCCTCTTCATTTGTTAGGTCTGGTGGGGTTTCTTCTTGCTCCTTCAACTGCTGTGTGTTTTTCTGTCTTCTCATTTTGCTTATCTTACTGTGTTTGGGGTTTCCTTTTTGCAGCCTGCAGGTTCGTAGTTCCTGTTGTTTTTGGTGTCTGTCCTCAGTGGCTACGGTTGGTTCAGAGGGTTGTGTAGGCTTCCTGGTGGAGGGGAATAGTGCCTGTGCTCTGGTGGATGAGGCTGGATCTTGTCTTTCTGTTGGGCAAGTCCACGTCTGTTAGTGTGTTTTGGGGTGTCTGTGGACTTATTATGATTTTAGGCAGCCTCTCTGCTAATGGGTGGGTTGTGTTCCTGTCTTGCTAGTTGTTTGGCATAGGGTGTCCAGCACTGTAGCTTGCTCATCATTGAGTGAAGCTGGCTGCTGGTGTTGAGATGGAGATCTCTGGGAGATTTTCACCATTTGATATTATGTGGAGCTGGGAGGTCTCTTGTGGACCAGTGTCCTGAAGTTGGCTCTCCCACCTCAGAGGCACAGCACTGACGCCTGGCTGCAGCACCAAAAGCCTTTCATCCACACGGCTCAGAATAAAAGGGAGAAGAAGTAGAAAGAAAGAATTAGTAGAAGAAGAAAGAAAGAAAGAAGGAAAGAAAGGAGGGAGGGAGTGGGAAGGAAGGAGGGATGGAAGGAAAAAAAGAAAGAAAGAAGGTAAAGTAAAATAAAATAAAGTAAGAAAATAAAATAAAGTGATTAAAATAAAAAATAATTATTAAGAAAAAAAAAAAACAAACAAAAAAAACAGACGGAAAGAACCCTAGGACAAATGGTGGAAGCAAAGCTATACAGACAAAATCTCACACGGAAGGATACACATACACACTCACAAAAAGAGGAAAAGGGGAAAAAAATCATAAATCTTGCTCCTAAAGTCCACCTCCTCAATTTGGGATGATTCGTTGTCTATTCATGTATTCCACAGATGCAGGGTACATCAAGTTGGTTGTGGAGATTTAATCCGCTTTTTCTGAGGCTGCTGGGAGAGATTTCCCTTTCTCTTCTTTGTTCTCACAGCTCCCGGGGCTCAGCTTTGAATTTGGCCCCGCCTCTGCGTGTAGGTTGCCGGAGGGCGTCTGTTCTTCGCTCAGACAGGATGGGGTTAAAGGAGCAGCTGCTTCGGGGACTCTGGCTCACTCAGGCCGGGGTGAGGGAGGGGTATGGAGTGCGGGGCAAACCTGCGGCGGCAGAGGCCGGTGTGACTTTGCACCAGCCTGAGGCGCGCCGTTCGTTCTCCCGGGGAAGTTGTCGCTGGACCCCGGGACCCTGGCAGTGGCGGGCTGCACAGGCTTCCCGGAAGGGGGGTGTGGATAGTGACCTGTGCTCTCACACAGGCTTCTTGGTGGCGGCAGCAGCAGCCTTAGCGTCTTATGCCCGTCTCTGAGGTCCGTGCTTTTAGCCGCGGCTCGCGCCCGTCTCTGGAGCTCCTTTAAGCAGCGCTCTTAATCCCGCCTCCTCGCGCACCAGGAAACAAAGAGGGAAGAAAAAGTCTCTTGCCTCTTCAGCAGCTCCAGACTTTTCCTCGGACTCCTTCCCGGCCAGCCGTGGCGCAGTAACCCCTTCAGGCTGTGTTCACGCCGCCAACCCCAGTCCTCTTCCTGTGCTCCGACCGAAGCCCGAGCCTCAGCTCCCAGCTCCGCCCCCCACCCCCGGCGGGTGAGCAGACAAGCCTCTCGGGCTGGTGAGTGCCAGTCGGCACCGATCCTCTGTGCAGGAATCTCCCCGCTTTGCCCTCTGCACCCCTGTTGCTGTGCTCTCCTTCGCGGCTCCGAAGCTTTCCCCCTCCGCCACCCGCAGTCTCTGCCCGCGAAGGGGCTTCCTAGTATATGGAAACCTTTCTTCCTTCACAGCTCCCTCCCAAAGGTGCAGGTCCCATCCCTATCCTTTTGTCTCTGTTTATTCTTTTTTCTTTTGCCTTACCCCTACGTGAGGGGTTTCTTGCCTTTTGGGAGGTCTGAGGTCTTCTGCCTGCGTTCAGTAGGTGTTCTGTAGGAGTTGTTCCACGTGTAGTTGTGTTTCTGGTGTATCTGTGGGGAAGAAGGTGATCTCCGCATCTTACTCTTCCGCCATCTTCCCGGAACTAGTTCAGAAATAGTGTTTTGTCTTCTAGAGGTAGGAGCTCTGTATATGCATACCAGTGGACAGGGAAAAAGTGTGGCTTTGATGACTATTACTTGTATATTGATGCTTTAAGAAGGCCTCCTGTAACTACTTTAGTTTGGAGTTTGCTAGAAAGGTAGTACTAGAAAGACAGTATGTGTTTTTCAGGGGTGTCAGCTACCCCATATCTGAAAAACTAACAGCTCTGATTTCTATCACCTTTGTGTATACATTATAATAATATCTATTATTTAGGTAGGACAACATTTAATGAAATGCCTTGCTATTCCATTTTTTGGTAACATTTAAAGCATACACATTCAGAGTCTATTGTTTATGAGTTTAATTTTTTAAATAGCTATGAAAATATCATATACATATTCACATTTGCTATTATTAAACTGATATTCTAGCAAGAAACACTAGAGGGCATTCATTGCTCTGTTCAAAGACATTTGTACACTTTGTTTTCATACTTTCCAATGCAATTTGTTCATATGCTTGAGAAATAAAATATGAAAATTCTCATTTTCTAAATTATGTCAGTGTATCACTGAATACTAAAACAAACAAACAAAAGTAAAACCAAAAATGGATAAGTGGGCCACAGGGTGCAAGAATATCCAATATACACTGAGGTTATAATAGAAACAAATCTTTAATTTTAATGTGACAGTTTCTCTTAAAATATAACAATTTAACATATTGTATTAACAAGTAATACAAAATATCGTTTTTAGAATTTCTAGCATAGAAAAACAAATTTGACATAACTTTAGACTTACCTTTATTTAAATGCTCTTGGAATTTAAAAATACAAAAATGAATTATGAAGTAGAAGTAACATAAATGAGTTAAATGAATCTAAATATTACACAGTTGTCACTTTATTATAAAATATCACTGAAATTGTCCCACTTTTATTTCCATTTCAATTGTTCTTATACTTACCAATTCTCTTGCTCCCTATACAATTTAACTTATTCATTTACAAATTCACCTCTTTTTTTGGACACATTCTCTATGCATAAGTATTGTGTTGGGTGTTGCAATTCTCAAAATATTGTGTGTAGGCCACAGCAAAATGTGCTCAAATAATTTGAGACTCAGTACCAGTCCTCATGAACTTTTACTAGGGAGATGGCTGAAAGAAACAGCAATTTCTTTTAGCCTTAATTTCCTTTGGATACATTTATTTTAGTCTGGACATAAGGCTAAATATTTATTTGCTTGGTTTAAGACCATAATATGTAAAATCATACAAACAATTTCATAGGTAACTTTATAAAAATGCATGGCTTAACAAAATCCAAGAAAACAAACATTTTCTTAGCATTTTTACCCCTAATTTTTGTATTTACATGTGAAGAAAAAATTTTAATCCAAGTATCATAAATATGAATCTTAACATATCCCACCCCTGCCTTTAGGAACTCACTTTTTCAGATCAAGGAAGACTCTAATGAAAGTTAAACAAATTGAAATAAAACATATGAAATAATACACTTTAAAAAGTATAAAGTGCAAGAAGGTGTCCTTTATAAGCTCAGTGTTTTCATCTGTAAAAATGGAGATGGCTCATTTAGTGTCTCCCCTCCTTTTTTGCTTCAGTGCTTCCTTGAGAAATGACGATCTAGTTGATGGATAGTGTCTGGGCACATCAGAAGGTGGGAGAGCATCTGAGCAGCTGAGGAACAAGAAAGGTAAGAGCAAGGGGAAATTATGTCAAATAAGGGAAAATTACAAAACTGTAAGAACGATGTTTTCAACTGTATTGTAATGTAATACTACCAACCTAAAAGATGAGAAAAAAATTACAAAGGAAAGCATTTGCATCTATTTTAAGTCACTAACCTTATAATATCTTGGTTCTCAACTTTCTGTATATGGGTTATATGTTTTATGGATTACTCAGACATGTTCTGGAACTTCCAGTGGCTTCTTCAAATCAGCACTGTTTTCAGTCTCTCTTACGTTATAAATTAGTGTGGGAATAGGAGATACAATAATAGATTAGGTTAAACAGTATTAGAAAAGTATACCAGTTAGCATTCCAAAGTAAGAAATATATGACTTTTGGATTATTCATTGTTATTTTTTCTTTCTGTCTTTAGTTACCTCCTTTAGTGTAGATAATTTGGAAGTTTAACTAATAAATTTGCCCTCCTTTGAGTGTGTAATTAGCTCTGAGACAGCAAAGCGCTGTTTTTGTAAGCAATGGCACTGTTTTAGAGTCAGTGTTTTGTTTTTGTTTTGTTTTTTCAAATATTTTAGATGTTTTTGGTGTGTGTGGGGGGAGGTATATCCTGGGAGGTAGCGGGTGGTGACATCAGAATGCAAACAAACATATTTAGTTTTAAAAAAGTATTTAATTGTATAATTATTTTGGTGTATTCTTAATACTTATTTACACTGAACTTTCAAATAACATTTAAATTTAAATGGTTTTAAATTTAAAGGGCCTGAGATTTTTAGGTTTATTAGAAAGGGGCAACAGGTTTAAAAGAAGTTTGAGAAACAAACTGTGAACAGTGTTTTTTCGTACAAAATGATCTTTTGTTTTGCAGCATACAGAATACAATTTGATCTTTCAAACGTTTATTTATCCACATTTTGCGGGGAATTATATCTACTTTGGGAATGAGGCATATCTGGAACAATTTTAAAATTTTAATCTTGATAATATACTGGGCAACTCCTAGTTCTGATAACTACCAGGGAAAATGTGGCATTTAGGGTAACACTATGAGGCCAGCAGGGCAGCTTCTCCCACAGAATCCATTAAGAGCATTTGGGACCTTGAAAAAGTTCAAGAAACTTGAATCTAACCTACCAGCAATCCTGTGGTCCATGTCTAATTGCTTCCGTTGATATTTGACGGCCCCCATATTTTTACTTCTTCTTAAGCTACTGACATTATCTTGAACCCGTCTCACCCCAAATCTTTAGTGACCCACAAGCCTATTTCAAATTGAGTACATACGTATTCTTCAGCCTGGTATTTAGGGCCCTCCATAATTTACTTTCCCAATATAACCTCTCATGAGTTCTTATGCAGTTTTCTATACTTCAGTCAAACCTATCAGTTTGCTTTTTTCTAAAATTATGCCACATTTTCTCACCTTTGCACATTTGCTCTTGCTGTTCCCTTTACTAGGAATACTCTTTTTCCATTTCCATCTGCCAAAATTCTATCTGTCTTCATGAAGCATCCAAGTACCAAATTCTTGATTAAGCCCTCCCTGTTCTTGTTTGGATGTGACCCCTCCTTTTTCTGAATTACACCTTTAGCTTATGGCTTTGCCAGGTCTTATGACCTGCCTTATATTATAGTTATTATATCTTTGTTTCATATTCTGTGTTTGAGAACAGGAGTATCTTATCCATAGTTTTATCTTTTCATACAGTGTCCAAAACAGGACTTGACTCACAGCAGGTTCTTAACAAATATTTGTTGAATTGGGGTAACTCCCAGGTCTATCCTTGAACTATCTACTGGCTCATTTCCCATTTAATAGAGCTTCAGAATAATGAAATTATGTGAAATTACACATGAATTACCTGAAAAGTAGGCATATTTAAAAAAATATATATTTTAATTAATTAACTCTTCAAAAATTACTCCTATAGTAATGGAAACAAAAGTAAAAATAAACAAATAGGACCTAATTAAACTTAAAAGCTTTTGTATAGCAAAGGAAACCATAAACAAAATGAAAAGACAACCTACGGACTGGGAGAAAATATTTGCAAATGATGCGACTGACAAGGGCTTAATTTTCAAATATATACAAACAGCTTATACAGCTCAGTATAAACAAAACCAAACAACCCAATCCAAAAATGGGCAGAAGACCTAAATAGACATTTCAACAAAGGAGACATACAGATGGCCAAGAGGCACATGAAAAGTTGCTCAATATCACTAATTAGAGAAATGCAAATCAAAACTACAATGAGGTAACAACACACACCAGTCAGAATAGTCATCCTCAAAAACTCTGCAAATAATAAATGCTGGAGAGGGTGTGGAGTAAAGTGAACCCTTGTACACTGTTGGTGGGAATGTAAATTGGGGAAGTCTCTGTGGATAACAGTATGGATATTCCTTAAAAAAAACTAAAAATAGAGTTGCCATATGATCCAGCAATCCCACTCCTAGGCATATATACAGACAAACTATAATTCAAAAAGTTACATGCACCCCAGTGTTCATTGCAGCACTATTTACAATAGCTAAGACATGGAAGCACCCTAAATGTCCACTGACAGATGAATGGGTAAAGAAGATGTGGTACATATATACAATGGAAAATTACTCAGCCATGAAAAAGAAGGAAATAATGCCACTTGCAACAACATGGATGGACCTAGAGATTATCATACTAAGTGAAGTAAGTCAGACAGAAAGACAAATATATGATCTTACTTACATGTGGAATCTAAATAAATGATATAACTGAACTTATTTACAAAACAGTAATAGACTCACAGACATAGAAATCAAATTTATGATTACCAAAGGGGAAAGGTGGGGGGAGGGATAAATTGAGAATTTGGGATTAATGGATACACACTATTATATATAAAATAAATAAATGACAAGGAGCTACTGTATAGCACAGGGAACTATATTCAATATCTTGTAACAACTATAATGGAAAAGAATCTGAAAAAGAAAAAAAAAATATATCTGGATCACTTTGCTGTATACCTGAAACATTGTAAATCAACTATACTCCAATTTTAAAAATGTATTTTAATTAATTTTAAAAAACAGACTTTTTAGGCAGTGCTTTTACTTTCATTCATAGCACAATCAGAAATAAAATGTTTTGGCATTACTTTCTTATTAATATGGGGTGATTTTAAAGACTGTTTTTCAACACATTATATCAATAGTTCAGGAAACCATATTATAAAACGAATTATTACAAACTAGATTGTATTCTGCATGGGAGCAATATAATTCTCAGACTCCATATGTGCCTGATCAAGGACTTTGGTATACTTTTACCAAAGCAAGTTAAAAAGATAGGTTAAAAAAAAAAAGCAAGCCCATAAATTCAATATTTCTCAAGAGTCATTTTTCAGACTCTAAATATACTATTGGTTATATAGCATTTTGAGGTTGGGAAGAATCACACAGAATCATCTACTCCAAACTTTCTCAGTTTATTAGATGAAGAACTGAGATTCAGAAAGGGTAAATGACTATGATTAAACAGTAGAGTTCTACAGTAAACTAGGCATTAAAATTATTCTACTGAACATTCTTAAAACACAAGCCAAGTATAGAGAACGGAAATAACACTAGTCTAGTCTTCCCTGAATATAGACCTTCTTCCCTCCCCTTCTTTCTGAAGACTTTGTGTATAAACAGGGAGGGTTGATAGTATTTATGTGTTTCTTTTTGTTGTAATAAGATGTCTTTGAACTCTCAGTGACAAACACAGTGTAAGTTTATTTTCACTTGTGTTTGAGGCAGATCAGGCACCTCTTCTCAGAGGGGCCTCAATTATCTGAGCTATTTTTGTGTGATTCTGCCATTTTGGAGTCCTATGTCCAGGCTGGTACATGGGGAAACAGAGGAAGACAGAGAGGGAGAGAGATTGAGAGAGAGAAGAAAAGGTGTGAGAACTTTGTTAAGGACCAGATTTAGAAGTGGTGTACATCACTTCTACTGACATTCCTTAGGCCAGAACTAGTCATATGGGCCCACTCAGATGCCAGAGTGCTGGGAAATGTAACCTTCCTGTGTGTCCAGGAGGAAAATGCAAATAGTTTGGTGTACACATAGTATTGTCTTTGCCACAGTGTATGAACACAAAGAAATACAGGCTTAAAAAGGAAGTTGCAGAGGGTTTTTTTGTTTTGTTTTGTTTTTCATTTTTCTCTTCCTTTCTGCTTCCTTGAGTGTTAACCTATAGATTCCTGGTACAGAAAACCATGAAATAGAGAGTAAAGACGCAGAGAAATGAAGAGCAGTTCATTATTAAGCAGGCTGAAGAAGCAGAGCAGAATATTGAAAAACAGGATTTGGGAAATTTCCTAGTGGTCCAGTTGTTAGGATTCTGCCGTCTCACTGTCGAGGGCCCAGGTTCAATCCCTGGTCGGGGAACTAAGATCTCACAAGCCGTGTGGTACAGCCAAAAAAAAAAAGGGAAAAAATAGAAAAGAAAAACAAGGGTTAAAAGGTTTGCATTTATTCCTTGGGGCAACCCATAAATTAAGCTTAAATCATGAATAATAAAGGATATATTGAAATATGTGGCCATAAACACAATCTGAGGGGGACTTCTCTGGTGGCACAGTGGATAAGACTCCACACTCCCAATGCAGAGGGTCTGGGTTCGATCCTTGGTCAGGGAGCTAGATCCCACACACATGCTACAACTAAAAGTTCACATGCCACAACTAAGGAGCCTGCCTGCTGCAACTAAGGAGCCTGCAAGCCACAACTAAGGAACCCTGGAGCCATAACTAAGTATTCCACCTGTCACAACTAAGACCTGGCACAACCAAAATAAATAAATAAATAAATATTAAAAAAGAAAGAACAATCTGAGCTTAGGCAAGTTTCTTTAATAAATAAACTCCATAAAACAAGGCTTAGAGCTGGCATTGTGCAGGCAACTTGCTGGGGTAGTACCGGGGGTTGAGGGGGATGGGAGGCAGCCCTGGTGTGGAGTTTGACAATTCCCCATGGTGTAAATGCTTCTACAACTGCCAAGCTTGAAAAATTAATGAATATTTCCAGTGGGCACTCCAAGCCAGACCAAGCAAACAGCAGTACACTACCACTTAAAGCCCTTTCCCACATTCAATTAGTGAAGCTCAGGAAATACTGTCTATGTTTTCCTTTGTGGTCAATCAGCAGCCAACACCGCCATCAACTCTACCTCCACCACAGCTGCCACAGTGGGCCAGGCCCTGTGCTAGGCACTGTATGAATATGCTTCTTCAAATCCTTACAACCACCCTATGAGGTAGGAATTGTTATTTACATTTTACAAATGAGAAAACTGAGGCATTGACTATCCCCAAGTCAAACAGTGAATAAGTAGCAGAGCCAGGATAAAAAAATATAAATCTTAATACAGCCTAAAACTAGGAAAGCTTTGGAGCTAAAATCTGTAGCAGACATCTTGACACCTGAGGAATAAAGAATCAGTTTTGGAAAAGTTCTAAGGGACTTTTGAGAAAGTTTCAAAGAACAAAAAACTATTATTCAAGACTTATAATATGTCCTAATGCTTTCAAACTTTAGCTAGCTTTGAAGTGTTATGAGTGCCCTTAATATATCTTTTAATTTTTTAGGATTTGGAAATATTTGTATTCTTTTTTCCTCTCTAGTTATTTTAAATTTTAACCAGTGAATTTGGAGACTGTATAGAAAAATGTCCTATATAGAATAATGTATATAAAATAAATTGCATATTTTGGACAATAAAAAGTGAATATGAATAACTAAAAAATGATTTTTTTGAGAGAAGTAGTTACTAATTAAAAATAGATACTAACAAAGAAATGAGATTTTATTTATTTGGGAAATGGATTATACAGAAGCCAGATACTTAACCATATGTTATTGATTTTTTCCTGTTGATTCACTTAATGAAAATTAATTACACAAAATCCATACACTTAGTGAATTATTCTTTAAGGTCAATGAGTATTTAATGTTCTATGCAACTTTCAGCTAAAACTCTATACATAGATCAGAGCCATCAGGGATAATACTTCGATTAAATTAATCCTTGTAACACACACATAGTATATGTTTGTGCTGTGATCTGAAATCCATTTTTATAGTCAAAATAACATCTGGGATTTAAAAAATATTATCCATGAAATCATATTACTTATTTTTAGAACTTGGGAAATTACATAAATCCTAGGTCTCACTTGCAGATTGTCCACTTATTTGCATGTATAAAGTTGCTTAATTGGAGAATGGGGTTTAGTCATGTGTGGCTTTCAGTCATTGCCCTATTGCTCCATTCCAAACATAAAACCATTCTGAAAGTGAGTTATATGTTTATCTCACACAGGATTTGTTTCTTATTGCCTGAAACTTGAGTTTTGACTATCTGTTCAAGACAGTAAAGTGGATATTTATAAATTATATGATAAATCAAATGCAGTACAACTGGTTTCACTACTGATTCTTTTTAACTGCATCTGCATAAAGAATTCTGAAACTCAAATACCAGATAGAAACATGTATTTCTTGGTCCCGAAACAATATCTCCCTCTCTTTCTCCCACTGTCCCACTTAGTATACAGCTGTTTTGCATAATATTTAATGGCAATATATTTATCTACAGGTAAATGTGGCATTTTGCTGCAGTTGAGAGAGAGCGAGAGAGCTTTAAGATATTGAAAGACATTGAAAAGCTCCCAGAATTCATAGGTCATCACAAATCTCCCCTGCTCCCCTCCCTTCTTTTATTCCTTCATTAGTTATTGAGCATATATCATGGGGATAGAATGAAGTTCCCATTTTTCTGGAGGTCCAGGGTCTAGCCCTCAATGCTTATTGAGTTCCTTACTTCACCTATGGGGAGGTTGTGAAACTTCTGGATTTTAATCAAACTTGTAAACTGAAGGCCAATATTTATACTGAAGAATGTAACTTCTGAGTGAGTAAAAATTCTGGTATTGACTGGTTACCTTATTCTCTTCTCAATAAAAAATTATCTGAGGTCAAGTTGGGATCAGACAGTTGCTTGATGATTATAGTGTCAATATGAGCAATTGGATGACCCTAAGGAATTGAATCAAACTCTGGAGACCGGTGACATTCTTCACCAAGTGCAACTGATTTTCCAGGACACCCTCTTTCCAAAGTTTTTCCCTCTAATTCTTTTTTCTAGAATCCACGCAGACCACAAAGCGTGTCAGAATGTGGAGAAATTAGTGGAAAGCAGCTTTAGTGGAAAGGGCTTTCTATACCAGCTGCTATTGCAGCTTGAACTTCTTATCGGAGGGAAAAAAGCTGAATTCATTCATTCAGCACATTTACTGATATCTGCAGATCATGACTTTGGGTACCTGGAACACTAAAACATGTCCACTTTACTTTATGTGGATATGTTATAAATAATTACATTTCTATTGACTTTACGTTTGCTTTTGCAGTCTGGGTATAAATTTCCAACTGCCAGTTACATAGTGTTATCTGTGTGCACCATGGGCATCTCCATCTTGGTAAGACACTTAGATTTCCTCAACTCTGTCCACCCTTAGGCTACCTAAGCTCCAATTCTGAAGGAATGACATTTATAAACCATCTCATGGCAGGTTATTTCCCATCTTGGTCATGATTTTATGTAGAAGGAGACTCCTACTAATCTTATAATGATTTCAAATGCATAGAACCATTCACTTTAGAAGACAGAGGCATCCTATGAATAAAAAGTTCACTTCTTTATCTGAGGTCAGTTTTTTGCGGAGGGGGCAGTCAGAGTGCACCCATGCAAGTGGGGAAGAAAAGAGGGAGAAAGACAGCAAAGAAGTGGATTGAGAAGTAGAGAAAGGGCATAAAGACAGGCAGGCAGGAAGGAAGGGGGAAGGAAGGGGAGGGTGAAAGTGGAGGGCAAGGAGAGAGAGATAAAAAGAAGTCAGTTAAAATACAAAGAATTAAAGGTAGATAGATGGATGGATGACAACTAGATGAATAAATAGATAGATAGGATTTTATAAGGAGGGCCTGGTACAAAAGACAATATTAAAAAGATTTTTAAAAGAGACTGTTAGGAATGAAAAGAATTTGATAGAGGAACCAGTTTTAAAAAAGGGAGAAGGGACTTCCCTCGCAGTCTGGTGGTTAAGAATCTGCGCTTCCACTGCAGGGGGCACAGGTTCAACCCCTGGTTGAGGAACTAAGAACCTGCATGCCGCAGAGTGTGGCCAAAAAATAAAAGCGCGGGGGAGTAAAAGAAGAGAGGGAAGACAGAGGGAGAGCAGGAGGGAGGAATGGAGTAGAAAGGAAGGGAAAGAAGGGAGGAGTTTAGGTTCACAAAGAAAAGACAAATCCAGAGGGAGAGGGTGAAAGGAATAAGGACATATAGAGACAAGTAATGAAGGAAGAAAGGTAGGAGGGAGGGAGGGAGGTGAGGAAGGAAGATGATGGAAAGAAAGTAGGAAAAAAGGAAGAAATAAAAGTAGTTTATAAATGATGAATCAGTAAGGAAAGGAGCGAAATAAAGGAGAATAAGAGAATGTGAGTAGGAGGGGCCAATAAGAAAATGAGGTACAATTTTGTGTGATGGGGAGGATATTTTAAAAGTAGAAGTCAATATTTTTAAAAAGAGTAAAATAAACAAGGAGACAGAGAAGAAGGGAGAGAGAAAGAGTGGGCGGGGGGAGAGAATGGCATAAGCCAATATAAAAGACAGTACAAAATAAATAAACACAAAGAATGAGAACAAAAGAAATAGAGATGAAAAGAAAAATCTTTAAAAACAAGAGCCAATACATAAAGAATGGAAAGAAAGAAGGAGGGAGGAATGGAGGATGGAAAGAGGGAGAGATAAAAGGAAAAGGAAGGAAGGAGGGTAAGAAGAGAGAAAGAAAGACAAAGAGAAAAGGACAGTGAATGAAATGGAGCTAGAAAGGACAGAAAAAGCCTACTAAAGAAAGAAGAAAAGAAAGAAGGGGTAAGATAGAAAGGAGTAAGTGGGAGGAAAGAGAAGTTTAAAGTGATGTCTGTAGGAAAGTGTAAAATACAAAAGAAATGAAAGAGAATGTGAGAGAGAGAGAAGGATTTGAAAAGGAGGCACTAGTAAGAATATTAAGCACAATTGTGGACAGTGAGGAAAGAAATCTAAAAAGAAGTCAGTTAAAATATTACAGTGATACAAGATCAATGGATGAATTGACAGCTAGATAGGAAAGTAGGTAGATAGGTAGGAAAGTATATAACATGTAAATAAATAAGGCCATAGATAGGTGATTGATAGATGATGGATGGATGACGAATAGAAGAATGAATGAATAAATGGATGGATGGATAGATAGAACTCATTTTAAAAAAGAGAACTCAGTAAAAAATAGTCAGAACATAAAAGATGGAAAAAGAGTTAGAAGGAAAAGAAGAAATGAAAAACATTTTAAAGGGGGCAGTACATAGAGAATAAAAGAAAGAGGGAAGATGGATAGGACAGGACAGGACAGGACAGGGTAGGAAAAGAATAGAGGAAGGCATGCAGGCTGCGTGCAGACAGGCACAGAGGTGAAAGAGAAATACAGAAAGGGAACAAGAAAAAGATGTAGAGAAATGAAATAAGGGGAGGAAAGAATGAAGGAAGAAAGAAGGACATATGAAAGCAATAAAAAGCAGATGTTTCAAAATGGAATAATTTATAAGAAAATGTAAAATAGAGAAAAATATGGGAATGAGACACAGAAAGAAAGGAAAGAAGGAAAAAGGAAAGACTCAGAGACAGAAAGAAAGGAAGAATGTTTCACAAGCAGAAAAGTTTAAAAAGTAGGCGTCAATCATAAATTTAAAAGAGCGATGTTTAAAAAGGATGAATAAGAAAAGACTGCAAAGATGATAGTGTTAGAGAGAGAAGGTAAGAAAGGAGAAAAAAGATGTTTAACAAGGAAGATGCAGTAAGAAATGCCACCACAAAGAATAGTGAAAGCAAGAGAGAAGGCGAGTAGGTTCTAAATGGAGGAGCAAATAAAGAAAACACAGTGCAAAAAAAGATAGAATTAATAAAATAATGAAAGTGGAAGTGAAAGAGAGAGGGAATGATGACGGAGGAAGAAGGAAGAAAGGAAAAAAGAAAGGGACAGAAGGAAGAGAGGGATGGAAGGAGGTAAGAAAGAAAGTTAAAATTTTTAAAGGGATGAGGCTAGGGAGAGTAGCAAAATAAAAAAGCAGAGAGACTGTGACTGTGACAGACACAGAGGAGTTTCAAAGGAGGCGCTACTGTGAAAATTAAATACAATTGCACAGAGCAGCAGAGAGGGGGATATAAAGCGAAGTCAGTTAAAATTAGAGTCAAAAAAGACATGTAGATTGATGACAGCTAGACAATTAGATAAATAGATAGATAGATAGGTAGACAGATGATAGATGATAGATAGATAATAGGATTAAAATTTTTTAAAAAAATTTATTTTATTTATTTTTATTTTTGGCTGCACGTGGGCTTTCTCTAGTTGTGGCCAGTAGGGGCTACTCTTCTCTATGGTGTGCGGGCTTCTCATTGTGGTGGCTTCTCTTGTTGCAGAGCACAGGCTCTAGGCGTGTGGGCTTCAGTAGTTGTGGCACATGGGCTCAGTAGTTGTGGCTTGCGGGCTTTAGAGTGCAGGCTCAGTAGTTGTGGTGCATGGGCTTAGTTGCTCTGCAGCATGTGGGATCTTCCCTGACCATAGCTTGAACCTGTGTCCCCTGAATTGGCAAGCAGATTCTTAACCACCATGCCACCAGGGAAGCCTGATAATAGGATTTTAAAAAGGAGAATCCAATAATAAGACAGGACAAAAATTATAGTAAGTGAGAGAGGTGGAAAGAAGTTTTTAAAAGGAGCTAGTAAAAGAAGAAAGGGAGAGTGGAAGCAAGGAAAGAATGGAGGAAGCAGAAATAAAGAACAGTTTATAAAGGATGAATCAGTAGGGGAAAGAGTTATATAAACAAAGAAAAGAGGGACTTCCCTGGTGGTCCAGTGGCTAAGACTTCACCTTCCAATGCAGGAGGTGTGGGTACGATCCCTGGTCCGTGAGCTAAGATGCCTTGGGGCCAAAAAACCAAAACATAAGCCAGAAGCAATATTGTAACAAATTCAGTGAAGATTTTAAAAATGGCCCACATCAAAAAAAACTTTAAAAAAAAAAAAGGAAAAGAAATGGGAGAGTAAGAGGAAGGGCCAGCAAGAAAATCAAATATAATTATGTGGTGTGTGTAATTTTAAATAGTAGAAATCATTAAAATAGAGACAGAAAGAAAGTGAGTGATAGCTAGATATAGAGCCAGGCAGCTAGGTAGGTATATAGGTAGAAAGGACTGATTTTTAAAAGGAGAAGGCAAAACAAACAAATATAAAGAAAGAGAGAGGGAAAGAAAGGAAATGTTTTGAAAGAGGAGTAGTATAAATAAAGTGAAAGAAGACTGGAAGGAAGGAGGAAGGGAAGAAAGAAGGAAAGGGAAGAGAGGGAAGAAGGAGAGATGAAAGGAGGAAGGAGACAGGAAGGGGCTGAAGGAAGGAGAAATGAATGAAAAAGGAAAAGAAGGTGGGTAGATGGATGGAGAAAGGAAAGGAGGGGGCAGGAGGAAGGAAGAAAGAAGTGAGGAAAGGGAGAAGATGAAGGAGCAGGAAATAGGAAGGGAGGAGGGCGGGAAGAAAGAAGGAATGCAAGGAGGAAGGGAGTGAGGGAGGGAGGCGTGCATGCAGGCAGGGGAAGAAAAGAGAAAGACGGAGACCAGGAAAAAAATGGAGCGAGGAAAAGACAGAGAAAGGGTAGGGAGGGAGGGAAGGAAGGAAGGAAGGAAGGGAGGAAGAAAGACAGGAAGGAAGGAAGGAAGGAAGGAAGGAAGAAAAGGAAGGAAGGGAGGGAGGGAGGAAGTGGAGAGCAGGGAGAGAGGGAGATCTAAAAAAGAAGTCAGTTAAAATCCAGTGTAATAAAGATATACAGATGGATGGGTGACAGCTAGGTAGTTTGGTAGGTTGATGGATAGGTAAGTAGACAGGATTTTGTATGAAAGGTGTGGTAAAAAAAAAAGTCAGTGTTTAAAAGATAAAAGGAGAGAGAACAAAGGGGAAGAAAAGTCTAAAAGAGGAACCAGTTTAAAACCAAAAGAGTGTAAGAGGGAGGGAGAGAGGGAGGGAGGAAAGGAAGGCAAGAAGGAAATAAGGAAGGCAGGAAGTAGGCGGAGGTAGGGAGGGAAGGGGGAAGGCAGGCAGGCGGGAGTTCACAAAGAAAAGAGGAAGAAGTCCAGAGCGAGAGTGAAAAGGATAAGAATGAGACGTAGAGACAGGTAATGAAGGAAAAAGTGAGGGACAGAGGTACAGAGGGAAGTGGGGAGGGAGGGCAAGTGCGAGGCAGGAAGGAAAGAGAAGAATTCTAAAATGTGGAGAGGCTAGGAAAATACTAAAATTAAAAAAGAAGAGACTGTGAAAGACAGGAGTTTAAAAAGAGGACCTAGTAACAAAAATTAAATACAGAAGGCAGGGAGAAAGAGATTTAAAAGAAGTAAGATAAAAATGGAAATAAAGATAGAAACATAGGTAGGTAGATTAGATAGCTAGATGGCTAGATAGCTAGGTGGATGATTTTTAAGCCAGTACTAAGACAGGACAAAATTATAGAAAATGAGAGAGAAGGAAAGAAAAAAGTTTTAAAAGTAAGCTAGTAAGGGCTTCCCTGGTGGCGCAGTGGTTGAGAGTCCGCCTGCCGATGCAGGGGCCACGGGTTCGTGCCCTGGTCCGGGAAGATCCCACATGCCGCGGAGCGGCTGGGCCCGTGAGCCATGGCCGCTGAGCCTGCACGTCCGGAGCCTGTGCTCCGCAACGGGAGAGGCCACAACACTGAGAGGCCCGCGTACCGCAACCCCCCCACCAAAAAAAAAAAACAAAAAAATAAGCTAGTAAAAGAATGAGGGAGGAGGTGGAAAAATTGGGAAAGAAGGAAGAGTGAGGGAGGGAGAGAGGGAGGAAGAAAGGAAGGAAGGGAGGAAGGCAATAAGTTTAGAAAGGATGCTTCAGTAGAGAAGAGAGTTAAAGAACCTAAGAGTGAAAAGGTAGGAGGCATTACGAAAATCAAGTATAATCGTGAGGGACAGATTTTAAAAGTAGGAGTCAGGAAAACAAAGACAAAAGTAAAGACAGAAAGATAGATGATTGATAGCTGACTAGATAGGTAGGTAGTTATACTGATGATAGGTAGGTTGGTTGGTAGATAATTTTAAAAGTGGAAGCTCGTAGGGAGGAATGTATGAAAAAGAGAGAATGAGAGAGTAGAGAGGGAAGAAAAAGAAGTTTTAAAAGGGGAGCCAGTAAAAAGAGAGTTAAGGGAGAATGGGAGGAAGGAAGAAATGAGCTGAGGTCAATTTTTAATAATTAGACTTTTAAAAGCCTTACCCCAAATCTGTAATTGTTCTTAGGTACTGTAGTCGATATGCAGTAGCACACCTGATCTAAATATATAGCCAATTATATATACCTCTGGAAAAACAGTACCCTGATTAAGTCTTTCGGTGTTAGTAGTATCCTGTTCAATGTTCCAGAAAAAGAATAATACACATGACTTAATAAGTTATCAGTTTACATACTTCTCATCAGTGTGCTATTATTTTTAATTAGTATAGCATTTTCTTATTAATCTAAAGGCATTTAAACAATTCTTCATATATAAAATGAGGTGAAGTCTGAAGAGAGATTATAAAGAATAATTGAAAAGCCATAAGAACCATATTAAACAAGATGAATAAGGAATATTTAAAAGGTAAAGTGTGCTTGGGGTGTGTATGTAAGCACATAGGTGTGTATGAAATCTTTTTGCTTAGTACAGGTTTGACACTACACTGTAAATAGAAATAGTCCATTAAAAACCTCAGTCCAATGAAGACAGCGGTATCATAGCATTCCTTAGATTGCCTGGATAATGAAGTGTTAGCTGAGACACTTTGCACAAATACCGACTCTGTTGGGGAAGGATTTGGACCAAGTCTTGGTTATGCTTTGTTTAGAGCACAAGTTGAACAAATGCCACCAATCTGGCTGATTCTAAGTGTAATTTTTCTTAGCTTAGCTATAAAACACATGTCAAACATGATTCCAGCTGCTTGCTCACTTTTAAGCCATGTAAAGTTAGTTGGCAAGCAGGACATCATCTAAATATTATATGTTGAAAATCATGGAGAAATATAAGAAAAAAGACACAGTAATAGTACTGTGGACTTCTAAATTGGGTGAGCTTTTTAACCTAGTATGTATACTTCTATGGATATAAGTGTATCTGGTAGTGTTCATCTAGAGAAGCAGAGCTTGTAGGAGATATATATTAAAAGGTTTATTTCAAGGAACTGGCTTATGCATGGTGGGCACCGACTAGGCAAGTGTGAAATCTACAGGGCAGGCTGGAACTTTCAGGGATGCGCAAGCTGTATGCAGTCCGTAGAAGAAATCTCTTCTTATCCAGAGAAGCCTCAGCTCTGCTTTTAAGGCCTTTCAACTGATTGAGTGAGGCCCACCCAGATTACCTAGGATAATTTCCCTTACTTAAAGTCAATTGATTATGATTTTAATCACATCTATAAAAATGCCTTCACAACAACATCTAGATGAGCATTTGATTGGATAACTGGGAATTGTAGCCTGGCCAGGTTAACATATCAAAAAAGACCATCACATTAACCCAGGGAAATAAACCTAAATACAGAAAAGCTTTATGCATAAATCTGTTCATTTTCTCTAAAAAACCTAGAAATGTAAAACATTGATTAAATTATAATATATTTATAGGAGAGGTATCATGTTATTAAAATGATGTTTTTAAATTATATGGAGGATTTTTAAATTTTCAAAGTTTCAAAAATATGGAGACAATGTGTGATTATAACTTTTAAATCATTTGAACAGAAAAAAATGGATATTCAGCAAAATGTAGAGAAAGTATCTTGGGGTGGTAACACTATTGCTAATTGTTTACTTTCTACATTTACATTTTCCATATCATCTCTAAGAAGCATGTATTACTTTTATAATAGGAAAAACTAATGTTGTAAAAATGATTGCTCTGAATTTTCAAAATATGCTAGATCAAGAACATTTTATTTCTATTAAGCCAGTTGATTTTCTAAACTTTTTGCCAATAAGTTTATAAAGTTATTAAAGATGTCTAAGCTTTTATGCCATGGTCGCTATCATAAAATAGGGAAGGAATATACAACTTGCTTGGCGTCCTTTTAAGAAAAGCAGAAAAAATAATACAGGTCTCAGATTTGTAGGGATTCTTTGTTACAGGTGAAAATAAGAAATTCTCAGGCTAACTTATTTGTACAAATGTATTCTGCTTTAATAAAGCCTTCTGGAGAAAAGTTCAGTGTTAGATGAATTTCTTAATGCATATATTACTTTGTTAGAAATGACAAAGAATTCCTTGAAGTGGATTATATGTTATTGCAGACATGATCACATGGAAAGGTTGTGTGTACCCCTTTAGGATGTTTCGTATTTCTTTTTTTTTTTTTTTGCGGTACGCGGGCCTCTCACTGTTGTGGCCTCTCCCGTTGCGGAGCACAGGCTCCGGGACGCGCAGGCTCAGTGGCCATGGCTCACGGGCCCAGCCGCTCCATGGCATGTGGGATCTTCCCGGACCGGGGCACGAACCTGCGTCCCCTGCATCGGCAGGCGGACTCTCAACCACTGTGCCACCAGGGAAGCCCCATATTTCATTTTTAAGTAAAAAATGCATGATACAAAACTGTATACTTTGATGCCAACTATGTATAAAGTGTACGTTTGTATAAGTGTGTATGTGTGTGCACATATGTATATTTATGTGTGTGTAATACAATGGATTATTAACAGAGATTTTTGTGGGGGTGGTAAAATCATTGTTATACATATTTTTCTGTATTCTCCAAACATTTTATAGTGCATTACAGTTATAATCATACAAGCATTCTTTAAAAATAGTCCTTATAATTCATATAACTTTTAAAAACATACATAAAACTTTTTAGGTACGCATCTGGTATGTAAAAAGAATCTATAAGGTACTGTGTAAAAAAAGCAAATGGGCTTGTTTGTACTTTGTAAGTGAGATGCAGAAAATAGTATAGGTGGTACTCAGGATTTTTGTAACAAGAACTGAGAATATTTGGTATATAACAATGCCTTGTAGGAAAGCTTTCAATAAATGTTGACTACATGAAGGATCTCCATATGGCCCCTGCATACGTCACATGCGACCTCCTTCCAGTCCTGTTGACTATTCTCCACTACCCTTTACTTCCCTCTATGACCACCCTACTCTGTTTCTCCTCCTAGGCTGAAAACTTCCCAAGTGCAGGGGCTGCTTCAGATATAGCCATTGCTTCTGGTGTCTAGCTCCAAACTAAGGACATATTGGTATTCAGTGAAGGGTTGATGAAACAAGCCATTGTATTTATCATTGACAAAATGATAATGATAAATATGAGAATGTCTATAAACATAAGCATTCCTCCTATGACTGCTTTTTTGTTTTGTTTTGTTTTGTTTTGTTTTCAACATCAAGAACTCTTGTTCTTTGTTGGAGTATTTAGCGGGAACAATATAGAAAGAGGCAAGAGCCATGGGACTAGACATAATGCTAGGAATTCTTTGAAAAATCGTCTTTCTGCCAGATCCTGATCTCTCTTCACACCAGCAGGGACAGAATGAAGTCAATTCTGTATTTGGGAGCAAATTTGAAAAAGAGTTCTCTTTACAAATTTTCCATGGAATCTGGAAGTAAATTTATAGTTGCTTAGACTAGTAGGGCAAGATAAACTCAATTCCTGGTTGTCAACTTAAAACTTAAGGGAAGGGACTTCCCTGGTGGTCCAGTGGTAAAGAATCCTCCTTCCAATGCAGGGGACGTGGGTTCGATCCCTGGTCAGGGAATTAAGATTCCACATGCCGCAGGGCAACTAAGCCCCCGCGCCATAACTACTGAGCCCACACGCCTCAGCTAGAGCCCATGTGCCACAAACTACAGAGCCCACATGCTCTGGAGACTGCGCACCACAACTAGAGAAGAGAAAACCTGCACGCCACAACTAGAGAGAAGTCCGCTCACTGCAATAAAGAATCCTGCATGCCACAACTAAGACCTGATGCAGCCAAAAAAAAAAAAAAAAATCTTAGAAAGAAAACTTAAGGGAAAAAAAACAAGAAAATCTTACTGTGAATAAAGGCAAAAGTGATTGTATTTTTATGATATGGGTTAGTGCCTATCTTCATTTAGCTCAAGGTGAAGAAGACTAAGAAGAAATATCAAAACCCATTCCCAGCACCCTGCCCCCAGCTTTCCCTTTAAAGAGGAGCAAGCAATGCCTTTAAGGGGAAGAAGGTGGCAGCACTCCAGGCAGCAACTGGAGATGGGCTTCCACATCTTCTAAAGTCTCACAGCTCACATTTTTCTCCCCTTTACTGGATAGCTGGACACAGGACCTCTAGGGTCAAGAATCAGGATAAGCCAACTGGGTAAGTTTTGGCTCAACTTAAAACCCTCTCTTTTCCTACTTTTTCTTCAGGCAATCAAACATATAACTGAATTAAAAGTATTCCTTCTCCATAAAGTTGGGAAAAAAAGGAAAAAAATATTCCTGGCAGTTGAAGTAATTAGGGCTCCTAATAGATTGTACACGTGTCTTTTAGAAAGGGGGTAACAAATGACCCCTTTATTCCTCTATCCACGCTTCATGGGTCCTTCCTCCCCCCTCCCTCCTTCCCTCTTCCTTCCTTTCTTCCTTCCTCCCTTCCTCCCTTTCTTTCTTTCTTTCTTTCTTTTCTTTCTTTCAGTCAAATGTTTACTGAGCTCCTACTATGTGTCAGGCATATTTCCAGACTCTGGGGATCCAGTTAGGAACAGGGACAGAATCTCTCCCATTATGGAACATACTTTGTAGTGAGGGGCATGAACAAGAACAAACATATATGAAACATATGGGGTGATAAATACCAAGGATGTGGGGATAGAGACTGATAATGAGGAAAGTTGTGGTTAAGGCAAGCCTTTATGATAGGAGACTTGCATGCAGTGAAGGAGCAAGCTATGTGAATATTTAGGGGAAGGACATTCCATGAAGAGAGAACAGCAAGTGTAAAGACTCTAAGTTGGGATTGTGCATTGTGTGTTCACTGGAATATCAAGGGGACAAGTGAGTCTGGGGAGGGCTGGAGAGAGAGACTATTGTAGGAAAGGAGCTCAGAGAGGTGGAGATAGGGGAACAGATCATGCATTTGTGTGTATGTTCTGTTTGTTACTGAGTTAAATGGAGTTTGAGGGCTCAGTTGTCAGTTAAGGTGATATGCATTTAACTTTGCTGATGAGCAACATATATTTTAAAATCTAAAGCACTATGATTAAATGTTAGATATAGGTGCAGATTTTGTGCTTTCACAGTATTTTAAATGTAAGATATTTGAATTAGAAGAAACTGTAGTAATTATCAAGAAATATCTTATTTCATAGATGAGTTAATCGTGATTTAGAAAGAATATGTAACCATAATAATATAAGCATAGCTGTAGCATTCAGTGTCAAACACTGTGCTGAGTGCTGTGTACATTTAATCCTCACAGCAACTCGGGAGTTGGCATTATTATCCCCATTTTAACGATGAGGATACCCAGGCTGAGAGAAGTTAAATAACTTAGACAAGATCAGAGCCCTAATAAATGGCAGAGCCATGATTCAGAGGCACAGGCAATCTTCCTCTTGACTGGCAGCAAGATTGCCTTAAACAGAAGCCTTCTGACAATTAATGTTTTACTTTTAGACACTAAAAATTCCAGTATCCAGACTCCTTGAGTTTTGGAACAAAGCCTTCTATTTTTCCATTGCTTGACTCCAAAGCCTGGGCTTTTGACTGCTATACTCTATTGCTTCTAAGTGCTAATGTGTCCCTAGTTGATAGTTGGAAGAGTTAGGTCTCAGACCACAAACCAAAACCATTATATTCCCAATGTGGTATCCTTTTCAGGATGCCACCCTACTCTTTGAACACCACCCTTCTACTCCGACCAGCAAGCCCTGGACCACTCAGGGAGGTGAAGGAGTGGGGAAGCCTTTTCCTCTTAGTTGCTCCTGCTGCCACAGCCCTGCCCTGAGATCACGGGGTCCTCTGACAGAACCAGCCATAAGTGATCACTTGAATTTTGGTCAAGGTCAACTTCACCTTTTTCACTTGCCCTAGATTACTTTGGATATAGGTCTAGTAATGTTTCCAAATTAAACTACAGAGAGATTAAGGAAAATAATTCTATCAGTAATTTTTTTTCTAAATTATTAACTAGGGGAGAAACTGGAGGAAAAACAGAAGACAGAGCACATTTAATGGTGCAGATCATACTGTTCTGCCAGAAATTCTTCCTTGTTTTTAGTTCTTTTCTTTTCTCCAGAGGCAACATTTTAAAGAACTTTGAGAAGGAAGACATAAAAGACCAACATTGTTGGAGAAGAGAAATATGTGTTATTTGAGCAGAATAACCTGGGCCATCATTTGCAAATGACATAATAATCATCAAAAATGCTGAAACCAAAGAATAGCAGCTTAAAGCCTTCCAAAGTTTCCTCTGAGTTTTTTCTGTGTCTCTGTTTTATTTTCCTTGTGAGAGTAGACCATTATGCACACATCCCAAGGGATTTGAGATAGCTGGCTTGTTCTTTCTCTGTCCACACCTGGCTAAATACTCGTTGTCATTATACAGCTTGGGTAATACTTGGATTTATTGACCAACAGGGTGGTCAAGAGAATGTCAAAAGAATGCATTTAATCATTTTTCAGAAAGTCAAATGAGTAATTAGATTCCAAAGAGTTAAGGATTTTGAAAGTTAGAAAACTGACTTAGCAATACTACATCTAGTCATTTATACTCAGGAAGTAATGGAGCAAATAAAGTTGTAAATTCAGAGTTGTTCATTGAAGAGTTGTTTATAATAGAAAAAATAGGAAACAACCTACATGTATAGGGAAATATATAAGGGAATTTAAAATGTTTTAAAAATAAATTGTGGGGCTTCCCTGGTGGCACAGTGGTTGGGAGTCCGCCTGCTGATGTAGGGGAGGTGGGTTCGTGCCCCGGTCTGGGAGGATCCCGCATGCCGTGGAGCGGCTGGGCCCGTGAGCCATGGCTGCTGGGCCTGCGCGTCTGGAGCCTGTGCTCCGCAACGGGAGAGGCCACAACAGTGAGAGGCCCACGTACCGCAAAAATAAAAATAAAATAAAAATAAATAAAAAATAAATTGTGGGAGTGATGTCAGCATCATGGCAGAATAAGATGTTCCACATTTTTGTTCCCCACCCCAAAACAGCAATAATTTGGCATCCATCCACAAACAAGAGTACCTTTGTGGAAGCTGTGGGATCCAGTACCAGCCAAAGAGGCTCATTTCTCTCTAGCCCCATCAGAGTACTGAACTGTGAGCTGCACAGCTGGGAGGTGAAAAGAGGCTGGGAGAATCAGACAGATAGGACTATTGGAGGGCATTAAAGGGATGCAGATCCTATTAACTGTGTCATGAATTCCATAGAAGCCCTTCCACAAGTGACTGGGAATACCTCATCCACAGATCCCCCAGCTGGCCCATGGGCAGCCCTAGCACTCAGCATGCTTCCCTCCCACCCCACCCTGTGGCTGGCTCCCTGTGTGCACATCTAACAGTGGTGATGAGAGCAAGTTTTGGCAGATAGCTACTGAGCATATGCAGAAAGCCTGACCAAATCTGTGGTCCAGGGAGAGTTGACAAACTTGAGCTTTAGTGCCACCTTTGGGGAAAAAAAGGGGGGCTGTCAGCACCCAGCATCGTGCATTGCAGGAATGAGAGAAGGCATATAAGCTTAAGAATTCTGCCACAGAGGGAGCAAGAAGCTTGGAGTGTATCCATGTGCTGAGAAAGCCTCAGAATTGCTAGCTGAGCTGAGAGAAGGTATTTCTCTCCCAAAGACAGTAAAGACTGGAGGATGTAACTACAATTTTACATGTGGAGATAGCAATGCGAAACTTTGAGGAACATGAAAAAAGCAAGGAAGCATGACATCACCAAAGGATCATAGTAATCTTCCAGTTATCAACCCTGAAGACATGGAGATCTGTCATTTACCCAATAAAGAATTCAAAATAGTTTTAAGAAAACTCAGTGAGCTACAAGAAAACACAGAAAGGCAATTTAATAAAATCAGGAAAACAATACATGAACAAAATAAGAAGTTTAACAAAGAGATAGAAATTATAAAAACAACCAAACAAATTCTGGAGCTGAAGAATACAATGAAAGAATTGAAAAATGCAATAGAGAGCATCAGCATCAGAAAGGTCAAGGAAAAGAAAAAAATCCATGAGATAGTGTAGAAGACAAGAACTTTGAAATTATCCAGTCAGAGGAGAACAAAGAAAAAAGACTGAAGAAAGCTTATGTGATCTATGGGATATCATCAAAAGAACCACTTTGTGAATTATTGGAGTGCCAGAAAAACAGAGGGAGAAGGGAGCAAAAAGCTTGTTTAAAGAAATAATGGCTGAGAACTTCCCAAATCTGGAAAGAGATTTGGGTATCCTAGTTCATGAAGCTCAGTGGTCACCAAACCAAATCAACTTAAAGAGATCCTTTCCAAGGTACATTAAAATACAGCTGTAAAAAATCAAAGACAGAGAGGAAATCTTAAAAGCAGCAAGATAAAAGAAACCTGTAACTTAAAGTCAACCCCCTTATAAGGCTATTAGCAGGTTTCTCAGCAGAAACCTTACAGACCAGGAGAGAGTGGGGTAATATATTTAAAGTGCTGAAAGAAAAAAAAAGCAACTACAACCAAGAATACTCTATCAAGTGATATTATCCTTCAGAAATGAAGGAGAGATTAAAAGACTTTCCCAGACAAACAAAAGATGAGGGAATTCATTGCCACTAGAAATACCGTAACAAGAAGTGATAAAAGGAGCAGCAAGAGAAAAACAACTTGTAATGTACAAGGGAAACCCCATAAGGCTATCAGCAGATATTTCAGCAGAAACCTTACAAGCCAGAAGGGAATGACATGACACATTCAAAGAACTAAAAGGAAAAAAATCTTCCAACCAAGAATTCTCTACACAGCAAAGTTATCATTAAGAATTGAAGGAGAGATTAAGAGCTTCCCATATAAGCAAAAGTTGATGGAGTTCATCACCACTAAACCAGCCTCACATGAAATGTTAAAGGGATTTCTTTAAGCTGAAAGGAAATGGCACTAATTAATAATAAGAAAATACATGAAAGAAAAAAATCTCACTCACAATATTAATATACAATATTAATTATACATAATTATTATTATATATAATAAAAGTAGTGGAGCAATCACTTATAAAGCAAGCATGAAGGTTAAAAGATAAAAGTAATAATGTTAACTAAAATTACAATAATTAGTTAAGGGACACACAAAATTAAAAAATGTAAAATTTGTCAATAATAGTATAAAATGGGGAGGGGGAAGTAAAAAGCTAAAGCTTTGTAATATGTTCAAATTTAATTTGCTCCCAACTTAAAACAGACTGCTATTTACATAGGATGTTATATGTGAACCTCACAGTAACTACCAGGAAAAAACTCATAGTAAATACACAAAAGAAAATGAGAAAGGAGTCTAAACATTACACCATAAAAATGCAAGGTAAGAGAGGAAGAGAAGGAGAAAGGAACTACAGAAAATTCAGAAACAATAAATAAGATGACATTAATAAATCCTATCAATAATTACTTTAATGTAGACTTAAATATAAGACATGACACCATAAAACTCCTACAAGAGAACATCGGCCAAACATTCTCTGACAAGCCATACCAATGTTTCCTTAGGTCAGTCTCCCAAAGCAATAGAAATAAAAGTAAAAATAAGCAAATGAGACCTAATCAAACTTACAAGCTTTTGTACAGCAAACATAAATAAAATGAAAAGACAGCCTATGGGATGGGAGAAAATATTTGCAAACGATGTGACAAACAAGGGCTTAATTTCCAAAATACACAACCAGCTCATACAACTCAACAACAACAAAACAAACAACCCAGTCAAAAAATGGGCAGAAGACCTAAATAAACATTTCTCCAAAGAAGACATACAGATGGCCAACAAGCACAAGAAAAGATGCTCAACATCACTAATTATTAGAGAAATGTGAATCAAAACTACAATGAGATACCACGTCACACTTGTCAGAATGGCCGTCAGTTAAAAGTCTACAAATAATAAATGCTTTAGAGGGGGTAGAGAAAAGGGAACCCTCCTACACTTTTGGTGGGAATATAAGTTGGTGCAGCCACTATGGAAAACAGTATGGACGTTCCTAATAAAACTAAAAATAGAGTTGCTATATGATCCAGCCATCCCACTCCTAAGCATATATCCAGACAAAACTATAATTCAGAAAGATACAGGCAACCCTATGTTCATAGCAGCACTAATCACAATAGCTAAGATGTGGAAACAACTAAAATGTCCACTGACAGATGGATGGATAAAGAAGATATATAGTACCTCCAGTACTATACTAGAATACTACTCAGCCATCAGAAAGAGTGGAATAATGCCATTTGCAGCAACATGGATGGACCTAGAGGTTATCAAACTAAGTGAAGTAAGTCAGATTGAGAAAGACAAATACCATATGATATCACTTAACATGTAGAATCTAAAATATTACACAAATGAAATTATCTACGAAACATAAACAGACTCACAGACATAGAGAACAAACTTGTGGTTGCCAAGGGGGAGAGGAGGTGAGGGAGAGATGGAGTGAGAGTTTTGGATTATCAGATGCAAACTAGTATGTATAGAATGGATAAAAAACAAGGTCTTACTGTATAGCACAGGGAACTATATTAAATATACTGTGACAAGTCATAATGAAAAAGAATATAAAAAATAATATGTGTGTGTGTGTGTAACAGAATCACTTTGCTGTACAGCAGAAATGAACACATTGTAAATTAACTATACTTCAATTAAAAAAAGAAAATATGATAAGCCTGAAAAAAATTGACCATTTAAAAAAGAATATTTTAAAATAATTTTTTTGGATTATTCAAGAATAATTTTAAGAAGTCTTAAAGTAATAGCTATTAAACAAATATTAATAAACAGGGCCTTGACAAAAAAAATTAATGTAAATGGATTAAATTCTCCAATCAAAAGGCATAGTGTGACTGGATGGATAAAAAAACAAGACCCAACCCAACTATATGCTGCCTATAAGAGATTTACTTCAGCTTTAAGAACGAATATGCTCAAAGTGAAGGGAGAGATCACATATAGGCCACAAAACAAGTCTTAGCAAATTTAAGAATAAAATTATACCAAGTATCTTTTCCAGTCACAATGGTAAGAAACTAGAAATCAATAACAGAAGGAAAGCTTGCAAAGTCACAAACGTGAAAATTAAGCAACACACACCTGAACAGCCAATGGATCAAATAAGAAATCAAAAGAGAAATTAAAAAATATCTTGAGACAGACAAAAATGGAAACACAACAGAGCAAAATTTATGGGATGCATCAAAACAGTTCTAAGAGGGAAGTTTATAGTAATAAATGCCTATGTAAGAAACAAAACAGTTCTCAAATAAACAACTTAACTTTACACCCCAAGGAACTAGAAAAACCAGAACAAACTAAGCCCAAAATTAGCAGAAGAAAGGAAACAACAAAGATCAGAGCAGAAATAATAGAAATAGAGATCAGAAAAAACAATAGAAAAAGTAAGTGAAACTATGAACTGTTTTTTTTTTTAAAAAAATAGACAAAATTGGCAATTTAGCTAGGCTAATTAAGAATTAAGGGCTTCCCTGGTGGCACAGTGGTTGAGAGTCCGCCTACTGATGCAGGGGACACGGGTTCGTGCCCTGGTCTGGGAAGATCCCACATGCTGCGGAGCAGCTAGGCCCGTGAGCCGTGGCTGCTGAGCCTGCACGTCTGGAGCCTGTGCTCCACAATGGGAGAGGCCACAACAGTGAGAGGCCTGCGTAACGCAAAAAAAAAGAAAAAAAAAAAGGAATTAAGAAAAAAGAGAGAAGACTCCAAAAAATAAATAAATCAGAAACAAAAGAGGACACATTGCAAATGATACCACAGAAATACAAAGGATCATAAGAGATTACTATGAGCAAATTATACACCAGCAAATTGGACAACCTAGAAGAAGTGGATAAATTCCTAGAAATACATCCTGAGACTGAATCATGAAGAAATAGAAAATCTGAACAGACCAATAAGAAGTAAGGAGATTGAATCAGTAATCAAAAACCTCCCAACAAAGAAAAGCTCCCCACAAAACCAGATGGTTTCACTAGTGACTTTTACCAAACATTTAAAGAATTAATACCAATTCTTCTCAAGCGCTTCCAAAAAATTGAAGAGAAGGGAATACTTCAAAACTCATTTTAAGAGGCCAGCATGAGCGCCGCGCGCCAGCCGCCCAGACGGCGCGCGGGGCTGGGAACGCCGGGCGCGCGCCTGGGGGGAGGGGCGCGCGCGCCAGGCGACGGGCCGGGGTAGCCCTCGGGAGCTACAATAGTCCAGACGGCGCGCGCGTCCCCGAGGGGCTAGGAGCCGCGAGGCGGCGGCCGGCCCGCGGGCAGGGTGCCGCTGCTGGCTCCGTTCCCCTCCCCCCCGCCCCTCCGCCCCTCCGCCCTCCCTCTGCCCCGGGCGGCCGGAGACGGCGGCGGCGTCTGCGGGAAGCCGTGTGTCTCCGCAGTGACGTGGGCGGGCCGAGGACTCGGTGACGTCAGAGGGCTGTGTGTAGCGATGTGTGTGGGGTTCGGAGCGGCGCCGGCACAGCCGAGGGGAGCGGGCGAGCGGCGGCGGCGGCGGCGGCGGCGGCGGCTGGCACAGATTAATTAAAAGAAGAATGAACAGTAATCCTGAAGATAACTGGGCAGTTTTTCTTTAGGTTTCATTTTTAATTGTAGAAGTTCAAGTGGAGTCAGAGACTCTTCTTAACTGGTGTGAGGATTTATACAAGCCTTCATTTTGTCCACACAGACCAACAGATCATCATTTTTAGAGAAGATACTTTTTTCCCTCTTTTTTTGGTGTCCTTGGTGCCAAATACTAAATTTGGGTGCATAATTTTGCCTCAAGTAATTGCATAAACTTTTTGCGTGTTGTGCTTAAAACCAAACCAAACTATTGCGTTGAACTTGGACATCTTGAATTGAGAGAACTGATCACCCGACAAAAGGACTTGCCACTGGGGCTTTGAATCAGCCAAATGGCATTGCTATCTTCACGTGAACCAAAAATACTTAGGGACACCTGAAGAAAAGAAACTGAAGGTAATTTTAGAAGAAATGAAGGAGAAATTTAGCATGAGAAATGGGAAGAGGACTCAATCCAAGATAGATACACCACCAGGAATGGAATTACAGTCATGGTATCCAGTTATAAAGCAGGAAGGTGACCATGTTTCTCAGACACATTCATTTCTACACCCCAGCTACTACTTATACATGTGTGATAAAGTGGTTGCCCCAAATGTGTCGCTTACTTCGGCTGTATCCCAGCCTAAAGAGGTCACAAAGACAGAGGCAAGTAGATCTATACCAAGGCACTCAGAGAAGCCTCACAGTAGTGGGAAACTTCAAAAAATAGTGTCTTATCCAGATGTTTCACTGGAGGAACAGGAGAAAATGGATCTAAAAACAAGTCGAGAATTATATAGCCGCTTAGATCCATCAGTCTCGAATAATTCTACAAGCAAAAAGAAACCTGAGCCTACCACTTGCAACTTAGCCAGAGACACAGGCAAGGCAGGAACTGACCGTGATGCTGCAGCTTCATCGCCACTTCTTGTCAAAGATGTTATATGTGAGGATGATAAGGGAAAAATCATGGAAGAAGTAATGAGAACTTATGTAAAACAACAGGAAAAACTGAACTCAATTTTGCAGAAGAAGCAACAACTTCAGATGGAAGTTGAAATGTTGAGTAGTTCAAAAGCTATGAAGGAACTCACTGAAGAACAGCAGAATTTACAGAAAGAGCTTGAATCTTTGCAGAATGAACATGCTCAAAGAATGGAAGAATTTTATGTTGAACAGAAAGACTTAGAGAAAAAATTAGAGCAGGTAATGAAGCAAAAATGTACCTGTGACTCAAATTTAGAGAAAGATAAAGAGGCTGAATATGCAGCACAGCTGGCAGAACTGAGACAGAGATTGGACCATGCCGAGGCTGATAGGCAAGAACTCCAGGATGAACTCAGACAGGAACGAGAGGCAAGACAGAAGTTAGAGATGATGATAAAAGAGCTAAAGCTGCAAATTTTGAAATCATCGAAGACTGCTAAAGAATAGAAACCTTTAAATAGATTCATCTGTGTGTTCCCAACAGGGTTTATTTTTGTTTGTTTGTTTATTTGCTTTGGTAATTGAATTCTGAACAATTTATCTGCATGAAAATAACTAGGCATTGTATCCATTTGTAGATCAGAGAAAGGGAAGAGATTATATATTACTATATAAATTTTTACATTTTCCAAATGAAAAAAAAAAAAAAAAAAAAAAAAAAAAAAAAAAAAAGAGGCCAGCATTACCCTGATACAAAAGCCAGATTAGGACACTATAAGAAAAGAAAATCACAAGCCAATATCCCTGATGAATAAAGTTGCAAAAATTCTCAACAAAATACTAGCAAGTTGAATTCAATAGCGCATTAAAAGGATCATACACCATGATCATGTGGGATTTATCCCTGGGATGCAAGGATGGTTCAACATGTGGAAATCAATAAATGTGATATACCACTTGAATAGAATGAAAGATAAAAATCATATGATCATCTCAATAGATGCAGAAGAAACATTTGACAAAATACAGTGTTCTTTCACGATAAACACTCAACAAGTTTCGTATAGAATAAACATCCCTCAATATAATAAAGGCTATATATGGCAAACCCATAACTAACAGCATACTCTATGGTGAAAAGTTGAAAGCTTTTCCTCTAAGATTGGGAACGAGACAAGGGTGCCCACTCTCACCACTCCTATTCAATATAACACTGGAAGCCCTAGTCAGAGCAATCAAGCAAGAAAAAGAAATAAAAGCCATACAAATCAGAGAGGAAGAAATGAAATTGCATTTGTTTGCAAGTGATATGATTTTATATATATAGACTCTTTATATATATAGACTCTACCAAAACGCTGTTAGAATTAATCAACAAATACATTAAAGTTTCAGGATACAAAATCAACATGTAAAAGTCAGTTGTGATTCTATACACTAAAAATAAACTATCTGAAAAACAAAGAAAACAATCTCATTCACAATAACATCAAAACCAATAAAATAATTAGGAATAAATTCAACCAGGGAAATGAAAGATCTGTACACTGGAAACTAAAAGACCATGATGAAAGAAATTGAAGAAGACGTGCATAAGTGGAAAGACATTCCAAGATCATGGATTGGAAGAATTAATATTTTAAAAATATCCATACTATCCAAAGCCATCTATAGATTCAATGTAATCTCTATTAAAATTCCAATGTCATTTTCCACAGAAATAGAGAAAACCATCCTAAAATTTGCATGAAAACACAAAAGACCTTGAATACTCAAAGCAATTCTGAGAAAGTACAAAGAGGGAGGCCTCACAAGGCCTGATTTCAAACCACACTGCAAAGCTGTAGTAATCAAAGCAGTATGGTACTGGCATAAAAACAGACACATAGATTAGTGGAACAGAATTAAGAGCCCAGAAATAAAATCTCTCATATACAGTCAACTAATATTTGACAAAAGAGCCAAGAATACTCAATGTGAAAGAATAGTCTCTTCAATAAATGGTGCTGAGAAAACTGGAAAACCACATGCAAAAGCATGAAATTGGACCCCTATCTTACACCACTCACAAAATTAACTTGAAATGGATTAAAGACTTAAACCTGAAACTGTAAAACCCCTAGAAGAAAACATAGGGGGATTAAACCTGAAACCATAAAACCCCTAGAAGAAAACATAGGGGGATTTTTTGGATATGACACCAAAAGCACAAGTAACAAAAGCAAGAATTAATAACTGGTACTACATCAAACTAAAAAGCTTCTGCATAGCAAAAGAAACCATTAACAAAATGAGAAGGCAACCCACAGAATGGGAGAAAATAATTGCAAATCATGTATCTGATAAAGGCTTAATTTACAAAATATATAAGAACTCATACAACTCAATAGCAAAAAAAAAAAAAAAAAAACCCAAAAAATCTGATTAAAAAATGGGCAGAGGAACTTTAGAAAATTCTCCTCCAAGAAGACGTAGAAATGGTCAACAAATACATGAAAAGATGGTCAATATCACTAGTCATCATGGAAATGCAAAACCACATTGAGAAATCACCTCGCACCTGATAAAAAGGCTACCATCAAAAAGACAAGAGATTACAAATACTGGTGGGAATGTGAAGAAAAAAGAACCCTTGTGCACTCTATGTAGGGATGTAAGTTGGTACAGCCACTATGGAAAATAGTATGGAACTTCCTCAAAAAAATTGAAAATAGAGCTACCACATGATTCAGTAATTCCAATTCTGGGTATATATCCAAAGGTGAAACCAGAATCTTAAGGAGATATCTGCATTCCCATGTTCACTGCAGCATTATTCACAATAGCCAAGATATAGAAACAACCTAAGTGTTCATCAATGGATGAATGGATAAAGAAGTTGTGACACACACACACCGGAATATTACTCAGCCATGAAGAAAAGGAAATTCTGACATTGATAACAGCATGGCTAGACCTTAAGGTCGGTAGGTTAAGTGAAATAAGTCAGACAGAGAAAGTCAAATACTATATAATATCACTCATATATGGAATTCAAAAAGTCAAACTCAGAAACAGAGTAGAATGGTGGTTACCGGGTCTGGGGGATGGGGGAAATGGGGAGATGTTTGTCAAAGGGTACAAACTGTAAGTTATAAGACGAGTAAGTTTTGGGGATCTAATGTACAAGATGGTGATTATAGTTAACTGTATTATATTCTATACCTGAAACTTGCTAAGAGAGTAAGTCCTAAATATTCCCACCACAAAAAGGACATGATAATTATGTGAGGTGACAGAGGTATCAGCTAATGCTACGGTGGTAATCCTTTTTACAACATGTAAGTTTATCAAATCAACATGTACATCTTAAATTTATGCAATGTTATTTGTCAATTATATCTCAATGAAGCTGGAAAAATGACAGTTCATCCATTTAATGGAATATTACCTAGCCGTGAAAAACTAATTTAGATATATATTTGTTTGGATGAAAAAATTTCATGATGTATTGTTAAGTTACAAGGCAGATTTTACATATATTTTATATTTAATATAGAGTAGTTGTGGAATTCTTTGGGTAATTAGGGCATAATTTTATCCTGATTATCTATAGTTTTATTTTCCTACTGAAAACTTAGATTTAAAAGATTTAATTAGCATTAAACACATTTAAAATCATCTCCCATGTGATATCCTTATTTCCTTTTATCCAAGTAAGATACATTTGTATGTACATGTATGTGTAGAAGTAAAATATTGTTTTTGAGTAAAGTTCTCTAATGTCTTGGTATTTAAATTAAGGGAGAGGCTTTTTAAAGTAAATGTCAATTTATGTCACTTCTCTGCTCAAAACCCTCCAAAGACTTCACATGTTACTCTGAGTAAAAGCCACATAGCATTGAAATGGCCCATGAGGTCCAACCTGAGGCGACCCTCCATTGCTTGTTTGACTTGGTCTCTTGGTACTCTCCCCTAGCTCACTCTGCTCCAGCCACACTGACCTTCCTGCCCCATTCTTCGTAGCGCTCCTGGTCCTCCTTGCTCTGGTCTAGTTTTTTCTATTGGGCAATGTGGTATTACTTAAGTGGAGGATGCAATGGTGATCATCATTTTTAAAGCACACCAAATTCTGTGTTGTTTGGTTGACAGTAAATATTGATTAACTTCAAATTTTGTTACATTAAATATGTATTCTTAGTTTATGGGGAGGCAGAGGAAAAATAGAAATAGAGAATATTTATTCCCAGCTATTAGAGGAGAATAACAGAAAGAAGGCAGGGGGAATTAGTTAATCCAAAAGAAGACAAGGGAGAAAAAAGGAACATAGAAAAAGAAGGTTAAAAAAAATAAAAGCACAAGTAAGAAATAAGTCCGAATATATACGTTTTCAATAAATATGTGTGTTTTCAATGGAAATAAATTAGCTAAATGCTCTAGTTAAAAGCAAACATTGTCAGACTGGATAACACGCACACACACACACACACACATGACCCTGAGAGCATAAGGATACCAAAAGGTTGAAAGTAAAAGTGTAGGAAAAGATAAGGAAATATGTATGAAATGAAAGCTGGTGTAGCCATACTAATATTGGACAAAATAAACTTTAAGTTTAAACAGTAAAAAAATAGATTAGCATATAATTAATTTTAAAAGGTTTAATTTATCATTCCAAGCTTAAATGTACCTAGTAACAACTTTATGTATATAAAGCAAAAATGAGTAGAACTGGAAATAGAAACTGACGTACTGTATTTACCATGTATCTACCATTTATCAAATTTGTAAATATCACCTATTACCATGGAAAATTTTAATAATCCTCTCAATAATTTACAGATTAAGCCAGCAAAAAAAGAAAAATCCAGTGACGATATAGAGTATTTAATTACACAGTTAAAAAGCTAAATCTAATGAACATATTTAGAAAATGGAGCCTTGGTGTATATACATTCTTCTCAAGCTCATGAATCATTCATAAAACCTGACTATACTCTGGGCCATAGAGCAAGAATTCAAGGAATCAATATCATATAGATAACGTTTTTTGACCTCAAGTCAATTATGTTAGAAATCAATAAGACAAGGAAACAATAAGATAACCAAATAAACCCCCTACATTTGGAAATTTTAAAAACTTTCTAATGTTCACTGGTCAAAAATATATCATATTGGAAATGAGAAAATTTTGATCTGTAATAAAAGAGAACTTGTGGGAAACTTATAACCTTAAGTAATTGTACTATAAAACAAGAAATTTAAAAATTATTGACCTATTCAGGTCAGTTTGAAAATTAGAAAACACAGGAGAATAAATATAAAGTAAGAGGAAGAAAGCAATAAAGATAAGAGAGAAATTAATAAAATTAAAAATAAGATACAATAAAGAGAATCAAGAAGTCAAAAATTGACTCTTTGAAGTACTAGTAAAATTATAAAAAAGACATCAAGATTTATATCAAAAGTGGATGAATTCCTAGAAAAATGTTTACCCTAACTGACTGACTTAAGAAGTTTAAAAACCTGAATTGACATATAACCAGTGAAGAAATTGAATCAGTAGTTATATATCTTTCTACAAAGAAAGCATCAGGCCAGAGTGTTTTATCTTTTGAGATCTAGTAAAAGGAAGACATAATTCCAATTTAAAAAAGTTATTTCACATGCTAATTCATTTTACAAGGATGGTACAATTTTATTTTAAATTAATTAATTTATTTTTGGCTGCATTGTGTCTTCGTTGCTGCATGCAGGCTTTCCCTAGTTGCGGCAAGCAGGGGCTACTCTTCATTGCAGTGCGTGGTTTTCTCATTGTGGTGGCTTCTCTTGTTGCGGAGCATGGGATCTAGGTGTGCAAGCTTCAGTAGTTGTGGCTCATGGGCTCAGTAGTTGTGGAGCACAGGCTTAGTTGCTCCACAGCATGTGGGATCTTCCCAGACCAGGGCTCGAACCTGTGTCCCCTGCATTGGCAGGTGGATTCTTAACCACTGCGCCACTAGGGAAGCCTGGATAGTACAATCTTGATGTCAAAAACCAAACAAAGACTAGGAGAAAGGAAAATTGCAGACTAATTTTATTCATTAAAAATGGATATAAAAATTCTAAACAGGGCTTCCCTGGTGGCACAGTGGTTGAGAGTATGCCTGCCGATGCAGGGGACACGGGTTTGTGCCCCGGTCTGGGAAGATCCCACATGCCGCGGAGCAGCTAGGCCCGTGAGCCATGGCTGCTGAGCCTGCGCGTCCGGAGCCTGTGCTCCGCAACAGGAGAGGCCACAATAGTGAGAGGTCCGCATACCGCAAAATAAATAAATAAATAAATAAATAAATAAATAAATAAATAAATAAATAAATAAAAATTCTAAACAGACTCATAAACCCAGTAGTGTATTAAAAAGTATAATATGTAGATTCTTCAGTGTTATATTTAAATATCTTTCACCATACTATGGATTAAAATATCAATATTAACCCATAAAGGAAAAGATCAATCATAATGCTTGTATTAAAATTAAGATCTGCTTGTCAAAATATATCTTTAAACACAAGATTCAACTTGAGAGAAGAAATTTGCAACATGTGTAACTGACAAAGAAATGTTGCCTAAAATATACTAACTCCTTTTAAAAGATGGATAAGAGAAAGGAAAGAAGTAGAACAGGAAAATGGGCCAGTGACATGAGCAGCTGTTGCCAAGAAGAAGAAACAGAAAAAACCAAAAAATTATGAAAAGATGCTCAACTCCAAGTAATCAGGGAAATGCAAATAGAACCACAATGAGGTACAATGAAGTACTGTTTTGTATCCATTATAGTGGCAAAAATAAAATGTATAATACCAAGAATTGCTGAGGATATGGTTAAAGAGAAATTCTTATGTACTGATGATTGAAATATAAATTGGTACAAAATCTTGGAAAATACTTTGAAATTATCTGGTAATGTTGAATATGTGTAAATCTACAATACAACAATTACACTCCTACCTTTATACCTAGGAGGAACTCTTGTGCCTGTGGACCAGGAGACATGTACAGGAATATTCACAGCTGCATTATTTATGATAGCCCCGATCCGGAAGCAATGCAAAGTTTCAATGGCAGGAAATTAGACAAACAAATTGTGGCAAATTCATATTGTGGAATACTATACTGCAGTGGAAAATGAATGAAAAACAGCCACTCAGTCAACACACACAAAACAGAAAGTGAAAGAACAAGTTGGAGAGGACTAAGTGCAGTATGAATTTGTTTAAAAATATAAAAAAACAGGCAAAATTAAGCAATATACTTTTAGAGTAATGAAGATAGGTGATGAAATATCAAGAAAAGTAAGATAAAATCAGGATTGAGGGGAGAGATGAGGTGGGGGCAGGGCTGTCTGTAGCACAACTCCACGGGGCACCCTTCCCACTTCATTCTATCTGAATGATGATCCCTGGAGTTGTGAAACAGAGTGACCCTTCGGGAGGAGAATACAGAAGCTTTAAGATCAGTGGTAAGGTTCAGCTTCTTCAGCTGGGTGGTTGGTTATAATGTATATCCTTTTGTATATAAAAGAAAATTAATAAAGTAGGAAAATAAGTGTAAGAAACCCACGATAGAGAATGTGTTCTTGTTCCAGCTTCACCTCTAACATAAAACTATGTCATCTTTGGCAAGTCACTTAGCCTTACTGAGCCTCAATTTTCTCATTTTAATAAATGGTTATAACAAATCCAGGCCTACCTATTTTATAGGATTGTGTGAGGATCAAGTGTACTTGAAAGCATTTAATATGTTATTAATAAAATGAAATATTCACATGCAACACAATTTTTCTACATATGAACTCAAAAGATTTACCTTTCCAAACTAATATTCAAAATCCACATGATGAAAGGTGAGAATGTTCAGCTTAACCATTCAACTCTTCTGCCAGTTGAAATGTTCTGTACAGTTATTAGCCAAGACTGTATAAAGCTGTAGCAGCCGTGGTGTAGCTGGCCTTGGAGGGAACACTGGCCTCAGAAATGGAAAACTTGGTTTTGAATCCTGGCTTTGTCATTTACGAATTCTGAGAGGTTGGCAATTCACTTCTCACTTCCGCCCATAGGTTTCTTATCTGTAAAATGGTGGTTTTTATTGGCATTGTCTTAACAGGGAATTGCAATATGTTAAGAGACCGCAAGGCTCTCCTTCATTCTTTGTATCCAGATTGGCTTCATGGACAGCAGTGGCAGCAGCAGCAGAGTTGCCTGGCCCAGGTCATTCAAACTACTGATGGCTTTTCATTGTGGTGAAAAACACGCCCAGCTGATGGTTTTCTTCTGTATTGGTTTCTTTTGTGAAAAGGCCATTGCCCATCTGCAGGCACCTACCTATTCTGCCTTTTAATTTTTGACTTGTTTGTGGACCATTTTTGGGGTAGCAAATACATCTTATGAGAAGATGCCACTTTCTCTTTTGCTCTTCTGTTTCTCATGCTCCCTACTCAGCAGCATACAGCCCAACCAAGGTGATTCTAATTCTTTTGATTGTAATCATACAATATAAATGCTGCATAATGTAGCAACCAGGACTGGGCAAAGTTACTGAGACGTAGGATCCTTGTTCCAACTTTATGAGAACTCTTATGGGTTAAGAGTTAGCATCAGTAGATTGCATTATTTTGATGACTAAAATCCAGAGATAATTTTTAAAACTTAGACTTCTTATTTTGAGATAATTGAAGATTCAGATGCAGTTATAAGAAATAGTACAGAGAGACGCTATGTATCCTTTACCCAGTTTTTCCTAATGGTAACATCTTGCAAAACTATAGTATAATATTACAAGTAATCCACAAATCTTATTATTCAGATTTACTTTCAGTTGCACATGTACTTATATTTGACTTTACATAATTTATTGTCACATGTGCAGATTTGTGTATCCACACCAGAGATAAAAATTAAAAAAAAAAAATAGTTCCATTGTCACAAGAATCTCGTGTTGCCCTTTTAGAACAACTACCTTCCCCATTCCTAACCTTTGGCAACTACAAAATCTGTTCTCCATTTCTAAAATTTTGTCATTTCAAGAATGTTATATAAATTGGATCATACACTACATGATCTTTGGGTATTAACTTTTTTTCTCAGCATAATTCCTTGGAGATTCATCCATTATTGTGTGTATTCAGAGTTCTTTCCTTTCCATTGCTGAGTAGTATTCCATGGTATGAATATTTAAACATTAACCTATTGAAAGATATTTGGGGGTTTTCAGTTTTTAGCTTTTGCGAACAAAGCTGCTATAAATATCCATGTAAAGTATTTTCTATGAACATAAGTTTTCATTTCTCTGTGATAAATTCCCAAGAGTACAACTGCTGTGTCATATGGTTGCATGTCTGGTTTTATAAGAAACTGCTAAACTGCTTTCCAGAGTGTTTGTACCATTTTACATTCCTTCCAACAATGTAGGAATGATCTAGTTTCTATGAATCCTGTCAGCATTTAGTGTTGTCATTACTTTTTTGTTTCTCCAACCTGATCGGTATGTAGTACTATCTTATTGTGGTTATAATTTGCATTTTCTTAGTGCTTAATGATGTCGAACATCTTCTCATGTGCTTATTATCCATCTGCATAACTTCTTCTTCTTTTCATGTCTTTTGCCCATTTTCTAATGGTATTTTTTTTATATCATTGAGTTTTGAGAGTTCTTCACATATTCTAGATACTAGTCCTTTGTCAGATATATGGTTTGCAAATACTTTCTCCCAGCCTGTGGCTTGTCATTTCATCTTCTTCACATGGTTTATCAATTTATCCTTTTATGGATTGTGCTTTTGGTGTCAAGTCTAAAAACTCCTCGACTCACCTAGATCATTAAAAATTTTCTCCTACATTTTTATACTCCAGAGTTTCATAGTTTTACATTTAAGTGTGTGATCCATTTTAAGTTAATTTTTGTGGAAGTTGTGAGGTTAGGTCTAAGTTCATTTTTTTGCATATGGATGTCCAATTGCTTCAGCATGGTTTGTTTAAAAGGCAATCTTTCCTCCATTGAATTAATGTTGCACCTTTGTCAAAATCATCTCTGCATAGTTGTGTGGGTTTATTTCTGGATTCTCTACCCTCTCCCATTGATTTATGTACCTATCTCTCTGCCAATACCACATTGTTTTTATTACCATAGTTATATAGTAAACTTTACTATTGGGTATAGTGATCCCTCCCACTTTATTATTGTTTTCAAGATGATTTTAGCTGGTCTAGGCTCTGTGCCTTTCCATATAAATTGTAGAATAAGCTTGTCTATGTGTATAAAAAACCTTGCTGGGATTTCAGTAGGATTTAGATTACATCTACAGATCAGTTTGGGGAGAATTGACATCTCTCCTATGTTGAGTTTTCTAATACACAGACACAGTCTATCTCTCCATTTATTTAGGTCTTTAATTTCGTAAAGGTATGATGAATGAATTCTCAGAGAACCTCACACTGGTTATAATTAAAATGTAAAAGTACATTTTTGGTGCAACCTCATAGTATATTGGGATAAAATGTGACTATAAACATATCCTTTGGGCAATGGAATTGATAAAAGCAGTTTGCAAGCCAGTTTCCATGTTTGTGGCATATGGAGACATAGTAATGGTGGTCCATAGCAGTGAAGGACTGCTTTTCACTAGTAGAAATATAATGTAACACTTATTTTTTCATTTCTAGTTTTATTCACTCTTTTGTACATTTACTGAATGATTAATTGATATGGATCAAGAGTCAAGAGTGAACGTCTGAAAGAATACACTGTAGGCGTTGTGGCAGTGCTTTATGCTTCCTGCCACCACAACTTTCCATAGGCAGAGCTCTCATCCTGCATTTGCCAGTGTGCTTCTGTATATTCCCAATGAGACTGTAAACCACAAGAAGATACCAACACATTTCCAGTCCCTAGCACAGACTCGGCACATAGTAGATGTTCATTACTTTTTTTTTTTTTTTTTTTTGCGATATACGGGCCTCTCACTGTTGTGGCCTCTCCTGTTGTGGAGCACAGGCTCCGGACGCGCAGGCCCAGCGGCCATGGCTCACGGGCGCAGCCGCTCCGCGGCATGTGGGATCTTCCCGGACCGGGGCACAAACCCGTGTCCCCTGCATCGGCAGGCGGACTCTCAACCACTGTGCCACCAGGGAAGCCCCATTAAATATTTTTAAGATATCTAGCAAATCACACTATTTGGGGATTTATACTTGGTTCTTTTTCTCCTTTGTGTGCTGGATTAGGCTTAGTTGAGTTCTCTTGTGCTATTTGAAACCACCTCTATCCCTCATTTCATAGAATATCACACACTTTTCGTTTATTCCCTACCCTTTGATCCTTTCTTTTACTAGCCTTTTATTATGAGTATTCTTTTAACTCTATACTTTGAGCTACTGGATTTTTTTTCTCTTTCACACTGTAGGGAATAGCCCTCATCAGTCTGTCTGCTTGGTATCTTTACCTTTGAAGAATGACCCCTCTCCCATACCAAAGGATTACAGTGGTGGTTTCTAATCTGATTACACCTGAATCAGATTAGAAAAACTAATCTTTTTGAGCATAGTGATTGGTCCGGGTATGGACACATTGTCAGAGCAGAACTAATGAGAGTTCATTTGGGATTTTCATATGGATGCTGGGGGAGGGAAGGTCACTTTTAAAAATCTGGGATTGTAAACTGAGATTTAGTCATTTAAAAGATACTTACTGAGTTCCTACCCTGTGCCGAGAACCGTTTGTGGACTCTGAATGCCATAAGCCAGCAGCTGTCCTCAGTCATGGATGCTGCAACGGGGAGAGGAGAGGGCTTACCTGGGAATGAAGCTGACACAAGGAAAAGCAGCTCGAAGACCTAGAAAAGGAGAACAGCCCTTGGGATCTTTCTTGAGCATGTGGATCCAGGTGTGGCTGATGATTATGTTGGATTTCTAGTTAATAAGGAGCCATACAATTAAAAAATTCACTCAGTGTTATCACTGAGTAAAACACGTGCCACAGCTCCTAATCATTTCACCATCTGAATCTTCATTTTTGTCTGCTAGTACTTAATTTTATTTCTAGATGACTACTGTATACTGCCACTTGAATATGCCAGTGATCTCTGAAATAAAACATATCCAAAAGTAAACTCATTATTATAATTTACCAGAATATAAGCTCCATTAGGGCAGGGACTTTGTTTTGCTCACTGTTATACCTCAGGGTCTATAAGAGTGCCTGTCACATAATACGCACTCAAAAAATATTGTTGAACAAGAAATTAAATCCAGACCCCTCAAAACTCTCAGATTACGATACATTTCCAATTATCTTTAGTGAGTACTTTTCTTTACCTTAACAGTCCTCAATGAGGTTGAAATGTGGTGATTTGGAGAGTGAGTTTATTAAAATCAGTCAGGGAACTTTGTCAGTTGAGAGCTGCTGCTTGTTAGAGTTATACATGACATTAAAAAATTAAATAAAATCAAGCTTTGCGTGAAAAAACCCACATCCCTGTTAAACCATTCATATAATGTGAAGACTCTTATACACTTCCTACTTTTTCAGCTTTGTAAATGTTTCGGTTATCTTTTGCCATTATCTTAAACCACCACAAAGTTTAGTTGGTTGGAACAATGACTATTTTACTGTATCTCACGGCTCTGAGATTTAGGTAGGGCTTGGCTACGTGTTTCTTCTGTTCATGTTGGTCACTTTGGGTATTCAGTTGCCAGATGAGCTAGTCTGGCATACCCGTGTATGTGATGCCCAGAACACATCACTTCAGCACTCTCTTATTTCAATAATAACATGAAATCAAACTACTAATAACAAAGTCCACAAAAGTAATAGAGACAGTGGAAAACTTTTCTTTTATTGAACTTTGTATAAATAATTACACCGGTTAAAAAAAAAGAATATAAAATAGATACTACAGTACAAAAACAGAGAAAAAGCACAAATGTCTATTTGGTAGTTTTTCATTCTAATTTACATAGCCTGAACTTTTGGTTGCAGTCTGATATAATAATATTTTAGGTAAATAATTGTCCAATTATTAATAACTGAATTTTACAAAAGCTGAAAAGTCTGCAAATGATACAAGTTAGGCAATTACTAAATTGTACCACTGATATAACATCTTATTTTCTTGATTTGTTCCTTAGGTTTAAACAATTAATAATTAAAACAGAAGAACAAATTTTAATTTATAGAGATATTATTTGAATTCAGCCAATGTTTCATGTATGGACTAAAGTTTGCACTTACCAAACATTAATATTACACTTTTCAATTTGCACTTCGTTTTGCTGTTTTAGATGATTTAAATAGAAAATAAAACTCCAAATGGTCAGGTAGAATGATGGAACTGAAGGAATGCAAGATCTGTTTCTTTGTCTTTGCAACTACTGTGCTATCATTGTTTATTTGAGTCTATCATCTAAATGTAGAAATATAGTCCTCCAGGGATTGGAGAAGGCGCAAGTCCATAATGTTCACAAAGAGAGTGTGAAAATATATATGTATATGTCACTGCCCCTGGTTCCCCACCAGGGCTCCTAAAACCCTTATAAATTCCTAAGTGTTAACACTAGGAGCATCTCTTGTTCTAGTGGGGCACCTCTGGGTGGGCTCCTGGAGGGCTCCTGGATGGGGGCTGGTCACCAGAAAGACTAAGCCATGATTAGAAGCTTGGAATTTTTAGCCCTACCCCTTAACCTCCAGAGAAGGTAGAGGCGCTAGAAACAGAGTTAATAATTGATCATGCCTATGAAATCCCAGTAGGAGAAGGTTTGGGAGCTTCAAGACACATCCACACCAGGAGGATGATGCACCTAACTCCACAGGGACAGGAGCCCCTGTGCTCAGGACTCTTCCAGACCTCACCTTGTCTATCTATCTATCTATTCATCTGGGTTGTTCATCTGTATCCTTTATCATATTCTTTAACAAAATGATAAGCATAAGTAAGTGTTTCCCTGAGTTCTGTGAGCCACTGTAGCAAATTAATTGAACCCAGAGAGGGGGTCATTGGAAGCTCTGATCTATAGCCAGTTGGTGAGAAGCTCTGGTGGTAACCTGGGCTTGTGACTGGCATCTGAAGTGCATGTGTATGTCTGTTGGGGGAGCAGTCTTGTGGGACTGAAAACTTACCCCGTGGGATCTGATGTTATTTCCAGGTAGATATTGTCAGAACTGAGTTAAATTGTACAACATCCAGCTGGTGTCATGGAGAATTCCTTGCTGTGGGGAAAAACCTCCACACATTTGTTGACTAGAAGTATCAGAAGTGAAGTATTCTGAAAAGTAGTAAAGGGGACACACAGGGAAGAAACACAGTAGGGAAGAACTGGGTTTTTTCCTACATAGGTGAAGAACTGAAAAGTTTTTTTTTCCTTTTCAGAGTTTGAAATGAACATGCTTTGCTGAGCCTGGTATGTTGGAGGTTGACTGTATAATGGAGTTCTCCACATTAACTTCCATGCAGAATATAATGTTTATTAAAGGACAAGTAACCCAAATAGGCTAATTTGAAGTTTACATGTATATTATTAAAACTAAACAGTAACTATAGCAATTGTTTAGAAACTAGGCCAACAAAAGATTTTTTTCAGGTAGTAAAGTTTTATCACTGACATTGTTTAAAATTTGTAGCTCATGATCATGCTAAAAATCAGACCAAATTTGTTTTATTATTGTTTTAAAATTCTGAATCCCTTTGTCGCCTGTACCTGGGAAAGATTGGTACACTATAGGTTTAGAGGGTCCAAGATGTTTGGCACTTTCTCCCAAATGGCCGGAAAGGTGTGCTCAGCTGAGTGTCAATAGCAGTAACTACTTGTGGCCTCTCCAGCATGGTAGCCTCAGGCTAGGCAGACTTCTCCCTTGGTAATGCAGGGTTCCCAGAGAAGAATGTCCTAAAAGACTTAGGCAGAACTGCAAGGCTTCTTAGACTTAATCTTGAAAGTCAGAATATTTACTTCCCATGCATTCTATTGGCCAAGCCAGTCCAGATTCAAGGGGGAGGGAAATTAGCCTCCCGATCTTGATGGGAGGAGTAGCAAAATATTGGCAGCCATTTTTAATCTTCCAGAGTCAATGTAATTTTTATTTAGAGGCCATACCTCCTCTATCTTTGCATTAAGTTTTGCTCCACTCTATTTACCTCTTATTCAATAAGTGCCCTGTCTGCTGGTTCTTCCTCTGTCAGGCCCTTAGAATATATGAACTAATCATTGTGACTTCTGATTTTAGTCCTTTCTTTTCTTTTTCTTTAATATATATATATATGTGTGTGTGTGTGTGTATATATATATATATATATATTTATTTATTTATTTATTTATTTATTTATTTGGCTGTGCTGGATCTTAATTGTGGCATGCATGTGGGATCTAGTTCCCTGACCAGGGATAGAACCCGGCCCCCTGCATTGGGAGCGTGGAGTCTTAACCACTGGACCACCAGGGGAGTCCCCTTTCTTGTTTTAATTTATTTGTTTCTCAAAGGCCCATCTGAGGCAGTGAGCAGTATAGCATAGTATAGGTGCACAGGCTCTGGAGCTATGCTGACTAGTTTCAAAGGATAGGTATCTAACATCTCTGTGCTCCAGTTCCCCTATCTGTACAGTGGCGATAATGGTGATTGTAACTAGCTGTGACATTTAAATGGCTTCATACATATAAAGCTCTTAGAGTAGTGTCTGTCACATGGCATATGTTGAACAAATGATAACTATTATTATCACCATATATCTTGATTGGCTTCACTCAGCAGTAGACCCTGAAACAAAGACCTGAGTGCAAATACTTTATTTGGGAGGTGATCCCAGTAAACATCAGTAAGGAAGTGAGGATGTGAAATACGGAAGGGAAGGTAGCCAATAAAGGCAATTTACCACCTTGGAAAATTAGAGCTTCATCTCACTGGAGAACTTTGGGAGGCAATGCAGAACATACATTTCACAGTGATCTCATTCCAAGGGACAAGAGAACCGAGTACTTATACACCAATAGTCATCTATCATTGGATAAAGACTTCTTCCAGGGGATGTTAATTCCCTGATACTTCCCTTCTGCTGTGTGAGAAAGTCCTTAGACAAAGAGATACAGATGGTAGCAGTTGGAGGTCAGGTCATGGGCACAAAAGTGATAAGCCTGACCAAGAGATACGGGAAGAGCACTGATGGCTTCCACTACTCCATTTTATTCATCTACCCAGGACTCTAAATTGGGTTCCTGTATGTGTTGACCACTCTAAGAATTGGCCAAATGTAGCTTAGAGAGAGAGGGAAGTAGTTTCTGAAAGATGGTGAGAGAAAGTAGTAAGGGAACTAGAAGTAAGAGATGAGAGTGGGATAGTGCCAATGATAACTGGCTTACATGCCTACATGGATAACTTTATTGAATATTCAAAGCCTCTCATCAATTGGGCTTTCTGTATTTATCCACTTTGTTCCTTAATGTTTTCTTTTCCTTCAGTTAGAAAGGCTACTTGCCATGGCATACATGAATCTTGATCATTCCCACTTTAAATGTAGAATGACAATATCATGCATGTAGTAAAGTAGGAGGAGATCACTCCTTACCAGCTCAGTGCAGATTTATGGCTGCAAACATAGTGTGTAAACTACTCAAAGCACAAATTTTCCTCAAACTCATAGTCAGTATTCATAAGTATCGGGGAAGTTACTGTAACCTACAGACTAATACTTCATAGACTGGTGAGAGTTTGGAAAAAGTCATTCAAGACTGCTACTGATCAGTTACCCTAAAATTGGAACCTTCCATTCAGTTATTCAGGGGTCTTCTCTGAAAGCCACACAACAAAGGTAGTGTTAAATTAATTAAACAAGGAGGCCATTAGTCTGAGGTGGCTCTAATGCCATAGCAGCCTACTTAAGCAAACCAAAATCTAAGCCTGTAAATGCCTCAAGGTTATAAAATTGAAACCTAAGGATAACCAATCACAAACAACCAACAAGGCTCTAAGCTATAACCAATCAATAATTTCCTTACTTTACTTCTGCCTTTTCTTTATAAAAGTCTCTCCCTGGAGCTCCTGTCAGTGGAGTGCTCCTAACTACTTCTGGTTCGGTGCTGTCTGATTCAAGTCAATTTTTGCTCAAAGAAACTCTTAGAAATTTTAGTATGCCTCAGTTTATCTTTTAACAGTAGGAAGAACACTCAGGAAAAGGTCTTGAGGGAAGGACATTGTGTTTGGCTTATATCTCTGGCTTGTATCACCCTGGGTTGATTTTGGATCTGATCTGTGACCCAGGAACAAAAAGGATTTAGTGCTGGGCTGGTTTTCACAGAGGGAGGCTACCATCTCCTACTGGAGTTATTTGGGCTGAGCCACACTAAGAATGTTTCTGAAGTGGTATACTCATTAAAAAAATCAAAACCAGAAGAAATCATAGGAGTAAAGCATTGCAAATCACTTCTGTTTATTTAGGCATGGTGTTACCACTGTGCTGGCAGAAGTTTTATTTTTTCAGTTTGGAACAAATCCCATGAAATCAGAGCTAGCCTCATCAGATGTTCAATCAGCAAGTATTTGGTGAGTGCTCAAAGAATACACCACTGAACATGGGGAGTGTATATGAAAAAACCCCAAAACTCTGGTCTTGAGGAGTTTATAGTTTTATAGGTCAAACTAATGTGTAATCAAAATAAATGTAGACTTATAAATGCAATAATTACTGTTGTGCATTTAGGGAGAGAGATGGATGAGAACTGAAATACTGGGTTGAAGAAAGGGTAGAGTTAAGTGGAGAAATCTGCAAAGATATACGTCCCTGACCCAACCTCCTCCCTGATTTTTCTCATTCAGACTCTAAAAGAGGCTGTAACTACAGGCTGATGAACAGCCACAAAATACTTTGGAGGCTTTACAATAGAAAGACCCTTGGTGATGTGCAGACCAACACTGTTCAATAGAACTTTCTGAGATGATGGAAATGTTCTGTGCAATACTGTAGGCACTAGCCACTGTGGGCAATGAGCACTTTCAAGTGTCAGTGGAATGGAATCTTTTATTTAATTACATTGAGTTTTAAATAGCCACATAAGACTGGTGGCTACCATATTGGATGGCACAGGTCAAGACAATGCTTTCCTCTGAGAATCAATCACCTCCTAAACAATGGAAACTGGAGGAACCGACAAGAACAAGGGCTGGTGCTAGGCAATGTGGTTCAGATGGTAAAAGCAACTCCAAAGGCTGCTGTTTGTGTAATGAAGGTCCATGTATCAGTAAGGGCCTAGTCTGGAGACAGAAACCACAGCAGCTATTTATTTATTTATTTAGAGGTGAACTTGACATAACATTAAAGTAGCCATTTTAAGGTGAACAATTCAGTGGTATTTAGCACATTCACAGCATTGTGCAATCACCACTTCTATCTAATTCCAGAACATTTTCATCACTCCAAAAGGAAACTCCACATCCCTTGAGCAGGTGCTCCCATTCACTTCTTTCTCCAGCCCCTAGGAAATACCAGTCTGCACTCTAACACTGTGGATTTACCTATTCTGGATATTTCATATAAATGGAATAATACAATATGTGATTGTGTGTGTGTGTGTGTGTGTGTGTGTCTGTGTGTCTGTGTGTCTGTATGTGTGGCTTCTTTCAATTCACAGTGGCATTATTCACAGTAGGTAAAATGAGGCAACAACCCAAATGTTCATCAGTGGTTGAATGGGTAAGCACATTTTATCTATCCATTAAAGAGGAAAGAAGAACTGGGGCTGTGGCAAGATGGCAGAGTAGGAAAACCCTGAGTTCACTTCCTACCATAGGCGCACCCGTATTATAACTATTTACAGAGCAACTATCTATGAAAATGACCTGAACTAGCAGAAAAGATCTTCTACAGCTAAAGATATATAGAAGGACCCACAAAGAGATGAATAGGAGAGATGAAGATGCAGTACAGTCAAGATCCACCCACCACCCCGAGACGACCCACAGATGGGAGGATAATCACAGTTGCAGAGGTTCTCCCCCAAGGAGTGAGGGGTCTGAGCCCCACATCAGGCTTTCAAGCCTGGGGATCCTGCACTGAGAGGACAAGGTTCCAGTATGCTTGGCTTTGAAGGACAACAGGGCTTGTGTACAGGAGAGTTGAAGGGCTGTAGGAACCAGAGACGCCACTCTTAAATGGCACATATAAAACCTCATATGCTCTGAGTCCCAGCACAGAGCCAGTAATTTGAACACAGCCTGGGTCAGACCCACTTGCTGATCTTGGAGAGCCTCCCAGAGAAGCAGGAGGCAACTGGGGCTCCCCCTGGGAATATAGACACTGGTGGCAGCCTTTCTGGGGAGCTTGTTCTACCACGAGGACACTGGTGCTGGCAAGTGCCACCCTAGCCTATCATCGCTAGGCACTTACCTGCCCACCAGCTGGCTGGCACCAGCCCAAGCCCCTCCAGGCCTGCAGCCAGCTGTGCTGGGACATGGCACTGCCCACCACTGACCTGCACTAGCTCTGGGCCCCTGTAGCTCCCAAAGCCACAAGTGGGCCGGCAGCCACCACATGAGGCATGGCCTTACAGCCAACTGGGCTGGGGCAATCCCCATCTACCAGTGTGCCCACAGTAGTCAGCACCACCACAACAGAAGGGCTGACACAGCCCACGTAGGAAGCACACCATAACATATAGCTCTGGTGACCAGAGGGGAGTGTGCTGCTGGGCCCCATAAGATGTCTTCTATATAAGGCCACTTCTCCAAGGTTGGAAAATGTAACCAACTTACCTTACATAGAAATAATCACAGAAAATTATTAGGCAAAAGGAGGAGACATAGGAATGCATTCCAAATGAAGGGATAAGAAAAAAAAGAAAAAAAAAAACCAGGAGAAGAACTAAACAGAGATAAAGAATCTATTAAGTAAAGAGTTCAAGGTAATGATCATAAAGATGCTCAATTAACTCAGGAGAAGAATGGATGAACACAGTGAGGAGTTTAAGAAAGAGGTAGAAAATATAAAGGAAATATAATGAGCTGAAGAATACAATGACTGAAATCAAAATTACATTAGGAGGAATCAACAGTAGATTAAATGATGCATAGGAACAGACCAGTGAACTGGAAGACAGAGTAGTGGAAATCACCCAAGCTAAACAGAGAAAAAAATCTTTTTAAAATGAGGATAGTTTAAGAAGTCTTTGGGACAACATCAAATGCATTGCATTATGCATTATAGGGATCCCAGAGGGAGGAGAGGGAGAGAAAGGGGCAGAAGAAATAATAGCTAAAAATTTCCCTAAGCTTCAGAAGGAAACAGACATCCAGGTCCAAGAATCACAGAGAGTCCCAAACAAGATGAACACAATGAGGTGTACACCAAGACACATTATAATTAAAATGTCAAAATAGAGAGATTAAAAGCAGCTATTATTTCTTTTGAGTGTTGACTTTTCAGGAGAAACTTTGCAGGCCAGAAGGGAGTGCATGATATATTCAAAGTGATGAAAGGACAAAAATTACAGCCAAGAATACTCTACCTGGCAATGCTATCCTTCAGATTTAAAGGAAGATAAAGAGTTTTACACACAAGCAAAATCTAAATGGTTTCAGCACCACTAAATTGACTTTACAGGAAATGTTAAAGGAAATTCTCTAAGCAGAGAAGAAATGACCACAACTAGAAATATGAAAATTATGAAAGGAAAAATCTCATTGGTAAAGGCAAACATACAGTAAAGGTAGTAGATCAATCACTTATAAAGCTATTAGGAAGGTTAAAAGGCAAAGTAGTAAAACCATCTATAAGTAGTTAAGGGATACACAATACAAATAGATATAAAATATGATGCCAAAAACAATATGAGTGAAGGGGGGAGGGGAAGATGCAGAGTTGTTAGAGTGCATTTGAACTTAAGAGATCATCAACTTAAAAAATAATCATGTATATACATAGGTTGTTATATATGAACCTCATGGCAAATGCAAACTAAAAATCTATAATAGATACACAGAAAAAAGAGAAAGGGATCCAAACATAACTTTAAAGATAGTCATCAAGGGCTTCCCTGGTGGCGCAGTGGTTAGGAATCTGCCTGCCAATGTAGGGGACATGGGTTCAATCCCTGGCCCAGGAAGATCCCACAAGCTGTGGAGCAACAAAGCCCATGCGCCACAACTACTAAGCCTGTGCTCTATAGCCCACAAGCCACACCTACTGAGCCCACGTGCCACAACTACTGAAGCTGCGCACCTAGAGCCTGTACTCTGCAACAAGAGAAGCCGTGGCAATGAGACAGATGCTCACTCACCGTAACGAAGAGTAGCCCCCCGCTCACTGCAACTAGAGAAAGCCTGTGCACAGCAACAAAGGCCCAACACAGCCAAAAAAAAAAAAAAAAAAAAAAGATAGTCATCAAATCACAAGGGAAGAGAGCAAAAGAATAAAAAATAAACAAAAAAGAACTACAAAAACAATCAGAAAACAATGGAAAAAATGGCAGTAAGTACAGACCTATCAATAATTACTTTAAATGTAAGTGAACTAAATGCTCCAATCAAAAGATACAGAGTGGCTAAATGGATTTTTAAAAGAGACCCATATATATGCTGCCTACAAGAGATTCACTTCAGATCTAAGCATATACATAGACTGAAAGTGAGAGGATGGAAAGGGGATGGAAAATTCCATGCAAATGGGAACAAAAAGAAAACTGGGGTAGCAATACTTATATCAGACAAAATAGACTTTAACACAAAGACTGTAACAAGAGACAGAGAAGGACAGTCAATAATGAAAAAGGGATCAATCCAACAAGAAGATATAACAATTATAACTATATATGTGCCCAGCCTAGGAGCAACTAAACACATAAAGCAAATACTAGCAAACATAAAGGGAGAAATTGATAGTAACACAATAATAGTAAAGGACTTTAACACCCCACTTATATCAATGGACAGATTATCCAGATGGAAGATCAATGAGGAAACAAAGGCATTAAATGAAATGTTAAATCAGATGAACTTAATAGATATATAAAGAACATTCCAATATCACTGATGAATATAGATGCAAAAATCATTAACAAAATATTAGCAAACTAAATTCAACAATACATAAAAGCATCACGTACCATGATCAAGTGAGATTTATTTCAAGGACACAAGGATGGTTTAATATCCATAAATCAATTAATGTGATATACCATATTAACAAACTGAAGAATAAAAATCATTTGATCATCTCAATAGATGCAGAAAAAGCTTTTGACATAATTGAATATCCATTTGTAATAAAACTCTCAAGAAAGTGGGTATAGAGAGAATATACCTCAACATAATAAATATCATATATGACAAACCTACAGCCAACATCATACTCAATGGGGAAGAGCTGAAAGCATTTCCTTTAAGATCAGGAACAAGACTAGAATGCCCTCTCTTGCCACTTTTATTCAACATCGTATAGTATGTCCTAGCCACAGCAGTCAGACAAGAAAAAAAAAGGAATCCAAATTGTAAAGGAAGAAGTAAAACTGTCACCGTTTGCCAATGACATGCTACTATACATAGAAATCCTACAGATGCCTCCAAAATACTACTAGATCTCATCAATGAATTTGGTAATGTTGCAGGATACAAAATTCATATGTAGAAATCTGTTGTGTTTTTATACACTAACAACAAACTATCAGAAAGGGAAATTAAGAAAATGATCCCATTTACAATCACATTGAAAAGAATAAAATACCTAGGAATAAATCTATAGGAGATAAAAGACTAATACTTGTAAAGCTATAAGACGTTGATGAAAGAAATTGAAGAAAATACAAACAAGTGGAAAGAAGTACTGTGCTTATGGATTGGAAAAATTAATACTATTAAAGTGACCATACTACCAGAGGCAATTACAGATTAAAAGCAATTCCTATCAAAATACCAATGGCATTTTTCATAGAACTAGAACAAATAATTCTAAAATTTGCATGAAAACACATATGACCTTGAATAACCAAAACAATCTTGAGAAAGAAGAACAAAATTGGAGAGCTTACACTCCCTGATTTCAAACTACACTACAAAGCTACAGTCATCAAAACTGCATGTACAGGCACAAAAAACAGATACATAGATCAATAGAACAGAATAGAGAGCCCAGAAATAAATGCACCCTTATATGGTCAATTAATCTACAACAAAGGTGGCAAGAATATACAATGTGCAAAAGACAGTCTCTTCAATAAATGGTGTTGGGAAGACTGGATAGCTACATGCAAAAGAATCAAACATGACTAGTTTCTCACACCATATACAAAATAAACTCAAAATGGATTAAAGACTTCAGTGTAAGATCTGGAACCATAAAACTGCTAGAAGAAAAGAGTACACTTTTTGACATTGGTCTTAGCAATATTTTTTTGGGCCTGTCTCCTCGGGCAAGGGAAACAAAAGCAAAAGTAAACAAATAGGACTACATCAAACTAAAAAGCTTTTGTGCATGGAAGGAAGCTATCAACAATAAGAAAAGGCAGTCTACTGAATGGGAGTAGATATTTGCAAATGATATATCTAATAAGGTGTTAATATCCAAAATATTAGAAAGCTCATACAACTCAACATCAAGGAAACAAACAACCTCATTAAAGAATGAGCAGAAGACCTGAATAGACATTTTTCCAAAGAAGACATACAGATGGCCAACAGACACATGAAAAGATATCAACATTACTAATCCTCAGGGAAGTGCAAATCCAAACCACAATGTGATATCACCTCACACCTATCAGAATGGTTATTATAAAAAAGACAACAAATAACAAGTGTTGGTGAGGATGCAGATAAAAGGGAATCCTTGTGCACTGTTGTTGAAAATTTACATTGGCTCAACCACTGAGGAAAACATTATGGAACTTCCTTCAAAAGTTAAAAATAGAACTACCTTAGGATCCTGCAATTCCACTTTTGGGTATTTTTCTGAAGAAAGCAAAAACACTAATTTGAAAAGATACATTGCAGCATTATTTACAGTAGCCAAGATATGGAAGCAATCCAAGTACCCATCAGTAGATGAATGGATAAAGAAGATGTTGTATATATATATACACAATGGAATATTATTCAGCCATAAAAAGAAGGAAATACTGCCATTTGTGACACCTTGGATGAATCTGGAGGGAATTATGCTAAGTGAAATAAGTCAGACAAAGAAAGACAAATACTGTATGATTTCACTTACATGTGAAATCTACAAAACAAAACAAATAAACATAACAAAAAAGAAACAGTCCTCCAAACAATTACTGTGTCTGTTTTCGAGTACTGTTGTACCCTCAAGTGTTTGAAACAGTCCTGGCACAAAGGCAGGGTCAGCACGTTACAGGCGAAGGAATGACTGCATAGTATTACAGAATATGGATGTACCATAATGTATTTAATCAGTTCCTAATATATTTAATCACACTGAGAGATATGTAAGTTGTTTCTACCTTTTATATATTAACAACTGCTTCATGTTAGACTTTCAAAGCCTGAGGAAGACTATGGCAATTTTCCCACCATTGAATGTTCATGGATCCAAATGTTTTGGAAACAATGCTGGCATAGTCTGATTACTTTAGCATTTTATTGAACTGGACAAGAAACAAAGTACTTATTACATATTAATAAAAGGCATACTATTTATTTATAAATCAATAGTGCCAAACAGTACCAAATACAATGAATTAGAATCATCAAGGGAACCAAATTAAAAAATTAACATTTTATTGTGAACCGATAAATATGTATACATTTATTTTATTATTTTTTTTGATTCATAGTTTGAGTAGTCATTGTCATTAAGTTCTTTTTTAAAAAATTAATTCATTCATTTTTGGCTGTGTTGGGTCTTCATTGCTGCGCGCGGGCTTTCTCTAGTTGCAGTGAGAGCGGGGTACTCTTTGTTGTGTGCATGGGCTTCTCGTTGCAGTGACTTTTCTTGTTGTAGAGCACCGGCTCTAGGCATGCGGGCTTCAGTAGTTGTGGCTCTCGGGCTCTAGAGCACAGGCTCAGTAGTTGTGGTGCACAGGCTCAGTTGCTCTGCAGCATGTGGGATCTTCCCGGACCAGGGCTGGAACCCATGTTCCCTGCATTGGCAGGGGGATTCTTAACCACTGCACCACCAGGGAAGTCCTGTCATTAAGTTCTTTGCATGAAACTTACTTGTTATCTTTTCCTGTGATTGCACAGACAGAAGGGTATCATGCATTTTCAAACTTGTTAGGATTATTTTGACTTAACAAGGGTAAAAATATACACAGGACTATATCCCAAACTGTCAAAACTCATAAAAGAGTCTGGCAATAGCTATTAAATTAAAATATCTGTATATTTTTTTATTTTGATGCCCCTGCTTTGGAGATTCTATCTTAGGAATAGGAACATCACTATCAAAGAACATATATGCAAAGATATTAAAGTAACATTATTTGCAGTTGCCAAAATGTTGGTAAAAAACCCTGTATGTTCATCAGTAGGGGGATTATTGGCTTATTTGTGGAACATTTATACTATGGATTGGTTATACATTTATTAAAAAGTGAATTGGAGATATATATATATGTGTGTGTGTATATATATATATATATATATATATATATATATATATATATATATATATATATATATATATATATATATATATATATAAATCCAGAGGGATATCCATGATCTACTATGTTTAGGAAAATATTTCCAAAACTTGGAAATAAGGCAAACAAGATGATTGCCTGATCTTAATATCCTGCTATAGCATTTTCTGACAAGCCCAGTCTGAGGGTCATCTAGCTCTCTCTTGAGGAAGAGAGACTTGGCCTGACTTAATGTTTACACTTGATTAGGGCCCAGGCATTTTACATCTCAGTAAAGTTAAGGGTTAACTTGTAGAAATATAATAAGGTGTGATTATTTTTTTCTGTATAGTGAAGGAGATAATCCCAAAGGTTAAGATTTTATTTTCGTGTAGGACGATGACCATTTTTATGTTTAATTTAGTAATTTTATTTATGACATTCCTTTTTTCACTATTTATATAAGTCCAAATTTCTCATATCTAAATTGAACCAGTGTTGTCATTCTGCTGATTTCCTCATTAATGAGTCAAACGAAATTTTGACATGTGCCCATTACTATTTGTGTGGGACTTTTGTTTTAAGCGATTTGACTAGTTAATTGAGACTGTTAAATGAGAAAACAAGTTGAAGAGTAATGTGTATAGATTATTTATATAACAATACAAAAACCCCTATTTCTATCTCTGCATGTCTATATATGTTTGTATAAGTGTGGATACAGGTGTGGAAAAACACACACTAGGGTGTTTACATTAATCCTGCTACCTTGGGGGATGGAGTGCAAGGAAAATTATATATATATATTATGTATATATGATTTATTTTGTGAATTGGTTCTTAATTTAACAGTTAAACATTTTAATTAAAACATTGAGGGGGAAAACCCTTCAAAAAAAGATTCTGCAACAATTTATAATCCGTTGTTTGTTTCCATAGTATATACAAGATAGTCATAATAAAAGTTTATATTTTCAAATGCAAAGTAATTTCACAAAATTGGGGTTCTATTGTACTAGCTACATCCACCCATGCTTGTATTATTGGTAAAACTAGTGTGAAATTTATTAATATGTTCTTCTCTTTTGCATTTCTGAATATATAACCTTAGATCTGACTGGTCTAGGAATCCCACTTAGGGTGGGGACAAAGAGAAGTTGTGAAAGGAATGTAGCTTCTGAATTCAAATTTGCTCCAAGACTGTATTTTTGCAAGCTAAGCTACTAGACAAGAAAGGGTTTTCTAAAATCCTGTATTTGTCACCTTTAACATATCAAGGAGCAAATTGAAAGCACTCTATTTGTAGAGTAGAGGGTGTGCCACTTGTCTGGTGGTCTAGAACGAGTCTTGCTGCTCTGTGGTAGAGAGAGTATTGTGGAGAGGATCCACTAGATGCTATCTGTGGAGACAGTTCAAATCACTGGATTGGACTAAGGTTTAAACCAGATGTTTAGTAATTTTTTCCCCTACTACCCAGGGGGTGTGGGCTCATGAGAAAAACCATATTAACTTCAAAGTGGAGTTACGCTCTCTCTGTACATTTGGGCTGACACAGGAGTTAATTTAGAATGCCTTTACATTTTTGTGTTTCATACCCCCAGTTAGGGTTATGCACAGTGTGGTAAAGTGGGAAGGGCTTGGATTTTGGAGTCAGTCTGACCCTTTATAATTATGTGTCCTTTAGTAGGTAATTTACTGTGACCTGTAGTTACTTGTCTGTAAAATAATAATGTATGTAACGTGTCTAATACTGTGCTTGGCACAAAGCAGGCTGTCAGAAACAGTGACCTTCCTGTCTTTTAGGGTGAGATGTCAAACCACTCAATTCTGGTGAGAGTCTATAAAAGAGCGACTTTGCCAGTACACTGTACATAGTGGATATTGCCTATTACTGTTCCTTGGCTCAGAGAAATCCCCCACTATTTAATATTTCATAAGACATTTGTAATGGTTGCCACCTGCTTTATTAATAGAATGTTTTCTCTCATTAAAGTAGATGAGAAAAGCTGACAGTACTCTGGGGAATGGGTGTGTCTTGCTGAAATCAATTGCAATTTTGCAAGGGCAAGTCCATTGGGATTATAAATATGTGTGACTGTGGCTTTGGTGGTTTGAAAATGTCCAAGGGACTCTTTCTATGGGAATATCTGATAGTTATATTGGCATAGATAAAGGGACATTGAGGTTTGAAGTAATGATTTAGAAAACTTGGGCAAAGTAATCTTTAATGAGTAGTTTCTCTTATATAGGCTGCCTAGATGATAGACAGTTATAATCCTCTACAACTGTATTTCCTTTTGACTGTAGCTCGACGTGTTCACATTTCTATTGCCCAAATAAAGATTCACCAGTGTAAGAGGATTATAGCTTTCTAAGGAATAGTGTTATGAAAAACTTAATTAGTGTTTATGTAGCCACTGAGTCTTTTGATCGATTCTGAGGCATGTTTGGACAAACTGGCAATGTTTAGTGAAAACTGGAAATGTTTAGTAAGCCAATCAGATTAACATATGAATGATAGCTCAATTCATAAACGGTTTATTGATTTTTGTTAAATGACCTCCAGATGTGTTTGCATTTTTTCATAACTTATTACAACCCATATTATAATATTTATAAGTAATATAGAGAATTCTTTGGAGATGATGCTATATATAATAAACTGATCTACACCAGATGGCGTTAGGTAAGAGGCAAATACTCTTAAAGTTAAAGGCCTGTGTGGTGTAGGACTTTAAGCAATTCTCAAGCAAGTCGTAAAATACCAGATACCTCAATTTTCAAAATGTACATCACTTCTAAAAGGAAAACTTTTGCAAGTTTAATGAGATTCTCATCTCACATGTGTAAGACACTTGTTTGCTGTTGAAATTAGGTACTGTTGCTGCAATCTCAACCTTACTTTTGATTTGATAACTCAATAGCAAGTGATAAAGTTTGCAAAAGTCACTTTCCTAAGCTGCTAGACAAACATTCATAGAAAGATGTGCCTATATTATGTAATACCTGAAGATGCACTGCAAAACATACTGTATATTATATATGTATATATGTACATGTATACATCTATATGTACACACACACAACAGTTGTGAAGTAGGTTGGGAACTGTGTAAATGTAAGAGAGATGACTCTCACCTAAAATGAACTAAAGGAACTAATTTAAGCAGTCTATAAATATAAAGCAATTAAAGTTTATTGTGATAAGTAATGTTGACATGTTACATTCAAGAACAAGAGATGAGTAAGGGAAAAAAGAGAGAAAAATTCCTTTTGGCAAATAACACAGTTGACAGAAAGCAAACATGAAAAAAGCCCAATTTTCTCTGTAATGCTCTGTGCTCTTCCAGTTCTTCTGCAACAAATACGAAGTGATATTTTTGGAGAAGCAGCTAATTTCATTTCATGAGCTCATTCATAATGAGAAATCTGATCATTATTTTAATTCTGCCACTTTTGTGAATGTGTTTTCATTGTTACAATTACAAGATTGCTATGAAGTCTTTACAGTTATGATGCCAGGTAAATTCTACCTCAATGAATATTTTCATTAATGTGTGTGGGGTTTTTTTTGTATAAAAATACTAAACCAGTGCTCAAATTCTGAGTTGGCAAATAAAAAAGAAAACCCTCCTATTGTATATGTGATATTTTGATTATATTTATTTAATACTAGATTAAGATATTTTCAGGTTGCAACCTTATAATGAGAAGAGTAATTTCTTTGTATGTGGGAGGATTGTGACTTCAGGTAACTCTGGACCCTCCTCCCCGTCTCCATCATGATTGCCCTAGTTGGACCCTCATCATTTCTTGGCCAGACCATGTCTATAGTCTACTACCTGGTTTTCATATTCAGCAGTCATTTCTCTTTGCAATCTGTTGTGTATATTACAGAGAGAATGATATATGTATTTGAAATGCACATCTGACCATTTGAATACCATGAGGTGCGCTCTGTGGTGAGGTTTCTCCAGGAGTTTGGGAATCAGATTACACTTTGGGATGGACACTGTAGTATCAACACAGAATGATCAGATTGTAAAAATCCAAATGACTCCCAGGTGAGTCAGACTTCACTGTAACCTGGTGGAATATATCCACTCACTTATGGAGAATGCTAGTCAGTCATGGAAGCTAGATAAAGGAGACTTAAAGAGACCAACTCGTACTGTTGAGGTGAGATGGCTGCTGGCCATCTGGTATGCTGGTCCCATCGGTAGGATTATATCTGCTGTGGAATTAACTGCTACAGCTTCTCCTAAGACACTACAATGGTGCTACCTTGTTGATGTGATGAAGTGCAAGCTCTTTGCACTTGTCCTTCCCTTTCCTCTTCTGGCTCACTCGTACTGGTTTAGGCATCACTTCCTCCAGGAAGTCCTCCCCTCCTAGTCTGTTAAGTCCCCTTCACTTTGCTCTTACGACATTCTGGCACTTAGCAGAGTACACTGAAATTACACTTTCTGTGTCTAACTCCTAAACTGTTTTATTCTCAGGGGGCAGAAACTGTGCATACAAGAACAAGGAGTGTCTTTTATTCATTTTTATCACTAGGGCTCAGCACTGGGCTATTTCCCCCACCTATTATGCTCTTGTTTTCCCTGCTATCTTTGCTTTCCTTTCCCTAAGCTTTGCCAAGAGAGTGGTTGTTTTAATTTGCATTTCTCTTATCATGAGTGAGGATGAACATCTTTGTCCATTTGTCTATTATGTTTTTGGTCTTTTACCCCTCAAACTTTTTTTTTTTTTGCTGTGCTGCGGGGCTTGTGGAATCTTAGTTCCCCAACCAGGGATTGAACGGGGGCCACCACAGTGAAAGCATCAAGTCCTAACCACTGGACCACCAGGAAATTCCCCATTACCTCTCAATTTTTAAGAATTCTTCATATATTAGAGATATTAGCCCTTTATCTGTGATCCATGTTGCAACTATTTTTTTTCTCAGTTTGTCAGTTGTCTTTGCCTTTTTTTTTTCAAATGAAGTTGTTAATTTTTATGGAGTCAAATTTGTCAATCTTTTAAAAATTGCTTCTGGATTTTTAGTTATGGTTGGAAAATTGTTTCCTATACCTGATCAGTGAAGAATTCAACCATGTCTTCTTTTAGTACTTGCATAGTTTTATTTTCTGCATTCAGCTCTCTACTCCTCTTGGAGATGTGTATATGTGTGTATGTGTACTGCGAGGTGTGGATCTAAATTTATCTGTTTTTCAAGTGACTAAACAGTTGTTCATCCCATTCATGAAAAAGTCAGTTTTTTCTGTAGTGACTTAAGGTGTCATTTTTATCATATAAAAAAGTTTAATATGTACTTGAATCTATTATTTGAATTTCTATTCTATTTGACTTTTCTATTGATACACCAACCCCACATTATTTTAATTATAGAGGTTCTGTGGTGTTTTAATATCTGGTAGAGTTAGTCACCACTACCTCCATCATAGCTTTTCTTTTTTAGTGTTTTTTCTGACTGTTCTTAAATGTTTATTTTTCCACATGAAGTTTAGTATCAACTGTATAGTTTAGTTCCATTAAAAAGCTTGTTTGTATTTCTATCGAGAGATTGCATTACATTTATAAATCAGCATAGGGACAACTGACATGTTTAAGATGTTAGGTCTTCCTATCCAAGAACAAGGGATGGTTTTTTATTTACTCAGCTCTACTTTATGTCTTTTAGAAGTGTTCTGAAGTTTTTCTAATATAGGTTTTGCATATTTCTTGGTAAATTTTCCCAAGTATTTTAACTTTTTTGTTGCTATTGTAAATGGCCTTTTTTCTACCCTTACCTCTCTAACTAGTTATTAGTTGTGTATATGAAGGCTATTAATTTCCATATGTTAATATGGAAATTATTTTGAATAGGAAGACGCAATAGTGTAAAAATAATCTACAACTTCATTAAATAAAAAAAGTTTAAAATTCATTTTGGATAAACTTTGAAAAATTTTATCTGAAAGAAGAAATATATGAGAATATCCAGGAAATTTCTTAAAATAAATCTTAATGAGGGGATGCTTGATCAATCACATATTAACGTATATTATGAAGTTTTAGCAGTTAAAATAGTCTGGTGTAATAGTAACCATATGAATTAATGAAGTAGAATTCAGATATAGCCTGGTATATAGAAATATAACTTATGATAAATCTGTCATTAAACTTATTAAGGAAAATATAAAGTATTTAATGAATGATGTTGGGAAAGCTGATAATCATTTGGAAAAAAAAATGCTGGATTTCTGCTAGTCTCTGCACTGAAATGAATTTAGATGCATCAAAGTTTTAATTACAAGAAATAAAGCCACAAGAATAATGGAGAAAATATAGTTGAGTATTTTTATGATGTGGAGTCTTAGGAAACCTTTCAAAGCATTGATACTTAAATCAGAAGACAAAGGAATATGTTTAAAGATGCATAAGGCGATAAACAAAAACCAAATCAAAACAAACCCCCAAAAGGTTGAAGGTAAATTACAACCTAAGAAAGGAAAATTATTGACAACATATATGATAGATATGGACCAGGAAATAATTTTTTTTTTTTGCAGTCAAAGGTTTACACTTTTGAGATTATCACCTGTTCTATAGATAACAAGTGCTTATTTTGGAACTCAAAGTCAAGAATTTGAATTTTTTGCCTTCTCCCCATTCATCATTTTACTGAAGCAATGTCTCATTCTTTTTTCTTTTATTTTTTATACAGCAGGTTCTTATTAGTTATCTATTTTATACATATTAGTGTATATATGTCAATCCCAATCTCCCAATTCATCCCACCACCTCTACCCCCCACTTTCCCCCCTTGGTGTCCATACGTTTGTTCTCTACATCTGTGTCTCTATTTCTGCCTTGCAAACTGGTTCATCTGTAGCAATGTCTCATTCTTATGATCTAATGTTAATAGTGGAAGGGCCTTGAAGTAAAAGGGAATTTCCAAAATGTAAAATAAAAACCGGAATTAGATAAATATGTTGCTAATTTTTAAGTAGCTTTTATAAATTGATGGAAAAGCATAAATCCACCAATAGAAAAATGGACCAAAAGATAAAGATGTTATTCACAAATGGAAAAATGCAAATGGGCAATTAAACTATAAAACAGATGTACAACTTTGCTTGTAATCCCAGCAAAGAAAGCAAAAACTTATTAAGATGTCATGGTCACCTATTGTATTAAAAAAGGAGAAAGAATATAATAATGTCCATTGTTGTAAATTGGGTGTAGGAAGTAGAACTCCCATATAGTAAAAACTGGCACTTCTTAAGAGGGTACTTTGGAACATGTGGCAAAATGTATAACGTATATACATTTTATTCTATAAGTAGGAATTTATTCTAAGGATATAATCTGATATCTTCACAAAGGTATATATTTAAAAAGTTAATCACAACATTGTTCATAATAATGAGAAAGAAGGGATCAGTTGTGTATGTCTGTTACAGACAATGGAACATTATATAGTATGGAATGCTATACAACTATTAAAAATAATGATATATAACAATATTTAGTGACAGGGAAAAATGTCCATGGCACTGTAGAGTTACAAAATAACAAGTATAGTACTGAGGGTCTCTTCATACAGAGACACAGAGACACATAACCTCTGGGGGGCCCATCTGCATAGACTAGGATGTGAATGGTGCTCCCAGAATTGTGCAGGGTTGCAGCCCAGATAGTGTGATTATATATATATATATATATATATATATATATATATATATATATATATGTAAAAAAAAATCTGTATATATGTAGAGGAAGAAAACTATTTTTTTAAATGAAGGCCTCTGAATTCCCTGAGAGAAAACAGTGATTTTGCTAGATGGGTATGCTTCCTTGTGAAGATGAGGCTCCTTTGGCATAGCTGTGATGGGCAAGGAAGGGACAAAGAGAAAGATGAACTCTTCTGCCTAAGAAATTGAAAGGAATTTTGGGAATAGAAACCAGCCAGAGAGGGTGGGGAGGGGAAATACAAGGGGGTTGTACAGCAGCAGAGACTAAATGGTAGTACGTGAAAATTTCCTTGGAGCAGAAATGGCTTAGGGACTTCTTTAAAAGAACAGGTTGTATAAAATGAAATTTTACATTGATTGCTTTTCTCTGCTGCCCTCACTGTCTTAAGTACTGTTGTCTTAAGTACCATTCAATTCTGCTATACATACAGCCTTCCTTAGGAAATATTTTGTCCCTTCCCTATTGAAGGGAAGGGACAGTGGTCAGCTTGGTCTCGATGCAGAAAAACACAGAATGGAGGTAGAGAAGCAGTGCACTTAGGGTCAGTGCCAAAATATATGTGATTCTCACGAGTCATGGGGACTGTAGCCAATGTTTAGTTTAGATATTCAGGGAAGTTGTTTGTCAAAATAAAAAATGGTTTTTGTTTTCTGGGGGTGGAATTTGGGATAACTTTTTACTTTGATTTTTAACATCCCTCTGAACTATTTACAATGATCATAATTATTTTTTAAATTAGGAAAACTAAAATTATTTTCTTTTCAGGTAGCGCAACAATGTGAATGTACTTAATGCCATTGAACTATACTCTTAAAAAGGCTAAGATGTTAAATTTTATGTTATGTGCACTTTATCACAAATGAAAAAAGGCCTCATTAATGACACAAAGATATTTGCCACAGATCCTTGTGATTTAGAGGAGAAAGAAAAATAAAGATAAAACATATATACTTCAGGACTTCCCTGGTGGCACAGTGGTTAAGTATCCGCCTGCCAATGCAGGGGACATGGTTTCAAGCGCTGGTCCGGGAAGATCCCACATGCTGCGGAGCAGCTAAGCCCGTGCGTCACAACTACTCTGAGCCTGTGCTCTAGAGCCTGCGAGCCACAACTACTGAGCCCGCATGCCACAACTACTGAAGCTGGGGTAATTGAATGACTCCTGAAATTTCCTGCATTGTTTGTTTTGGACTACTGATAGTACTAGAAGATAAAAAGTACTGAGGAGGCAAGAAAATTAACAATTAAAAAAATAGTGTGCATTATAGGAAAGTATCTCATGGTTTATGTTTCACAGTTTCCACATTTTATTTTTGCCCTTTCCACTGCCCACATATTTCTAAAAATTGCCACCATGGGGCAGGAGTGTGCCAATGTTAGGTTTCTGAACCTGCCCGGTTTAGGGTTTCCTTTCACACAAAGTCTCCACAGAGGAATTACTGTTCCTATTATACAGATTAAGAAATTAAGGCTCAAATTGAAGTAGATAGTAGGCGACCTAGCATTACATGAGTGGCAGAGGTAGGATTTAAATACTAGTTTCAGTAGTCCATTGGTTAGGCTCTCCTGAGTTTATACCTACTATTTCCACATTTTTCCCCAGTGTTTTACAGGCCCCTTTTATTAAAGGCAGTAAATTAAGCAAATTTTAAACAAACAACCAAACAAAAAGAAAATAGAGGTGTGCTTACTGCATGGATGGTGGTAGAGAGTCAGAATTAATGTGAGAAAGTCACAAATAGAAGATGAAACCTAAGAGGACAAATTAGGTTTTGTTTGTCCATTCACCTGTTTTGAAACTCTTCTTTCAGAGTTTTTACTTGTGAAAAACTTAAATATGGTAGCAACCATTGATTAAGATGACATATCTACAGATAAGAATTTCTTTTATCAGAGCAAGTTTTCTCAAAAGACCACTGTTATAGGTGGAATTGTGTCCCCACCCCAATTCATATGTTGAAGTCGTAATCCCAGTACCTCAGAATGTGACTATATTTGGAGATCAGGTCTTCAAAGAGGTAACATGAAGTCATTAGGGTGCACCCTAATTCAATATGACTGGTGTCCTGTTTTTTTTTTTCAAATTTATTTATTTTATTTATTTATTTTTGGCTGTGTTGGGTCTTCATTACTGTGCACGGGCTTTCTCTAGTTATGGAGAGCAGGGGCTACTCTTTGTTGCAGTGCACGGGCTTCTCATTGCAGTGCCTTCTCTTGTGGAGCAAGGGCTCTAGGCACGCAGGCTTCAGTAGTTGTGGCGCGCAGGCTTAAGTAGTTGTTTCACGCAGGCTCAGTAGTTGTGGCTCACGGGCTTAGTAGCTCCGTGGCATGTGGGATATTCCCTGACCAGGGATCGAACCCGTGTCTCCTGCATTGGCAGGTGGATTCTTAACCACTGTGCCACCAGGGGAGTCCTTGGTGTCCTATTTTAAGAAGAGGAGTACACACACACAACTGACTATTGTAAAGACACAGGGAGTAGATGGCCATTTATAAGCCAAGGAGAAAGGCCCTCAGAAGAAACCAACACTACCTACACCTTGATCTTGGACTTCTAGCCTCCAGAATTGTGAAGAAATAAATATTTGTTGTTTAAGCCACCTAGTCTGTGGTATTGTTATGGCGACCCCAGCAAACCTATATCAAAAAACCTATATCAAAATCATATGGGAGGCTTATGAAAAATTAGAGACCTGTGAATGATTGGGAAAAAACAGGAAAATATTAAAGAAGATGTCCATACTTTTAGTTTCTTCTGCTAATCGTCAGGATACAAGTGCTATCGAAAGGATGGTACTGATCCTGTGTAATTTTCATTCTTCAGGAAACGTACATTAAACCACACAGATTTTTTTTTTTTTTGCCTAAAAAAAGTATGATTTTCTACTCTTTAGGATAATACAGCTCTCTATGTATGGACATAAATCCAGAAAGGCAGCTCCATGTTAACTGTGGATTCTAAAATTCCGTTTAATTACATTTGCTCTTCGATTCTCAGGCCAAAACTGTGAGACTTAGACCAATGACTCATGGCTTAATATGTGGATTTCTGAAAGCTCTGAAAGATTTATAAATGTATTTATTTGTGTATATCCCTAGATACACAAGAAGATCCTAAAACTACCTGATCCAACAAATATTATTAGTTGATCAGTTAAAGCATAATGAATCTGATATCTTTACTCTTTTTTATGGCATGCTAATGTTCTCTGTCGATTTTTCCCTCTTCTTCATGGCTCTTGTTGTCTCCTCATCCCTCCTTGCCTACTTTGAGCTCCTCTTTTCTTTTTCCTTGTCTCTGTCCCTTGCATGCTCTCTCACTGCTATAATCCATTTCACAAATCCTTGTGCTAATTCCACTCTTCGTGGCTATTAAGATGATGTTTCACATGAGTTACAATGAATATTTACATGTGGAAAATAATTAGTGATATTATTCTCTGAATGTTTTCTTTTTAAAAATTTAGAAGTGAAAATCTACATAAACAAAAATAAAGCAAAAAATAATTGTTTGCTTTCTGGTGCATTAATTTTACAACAACCCAGCAGGGAGAGGAGGAAAGGGAGTTGATTTTCAGCTAAAGTAAACATTTTGCAATGTTTTTATAAATTTCTTTAAATGAAATTAATATGAATTGTTTAATAGTTAATAATGTTTTGAGTAGAATTTGTAGAACTCCAAAGCCTTTAAGCTTAAAAGCATATATTATGCACTTAATGAAGCTGTTTCATAGCAATGTTCTGTGGAGATGATATATAAATTTAGTACTAGTTGAGAAGAGTAACATAAGAATGTCTGAATGAGCCTTTATAAGAAAAAAAGGAAAAAGGAGAAAAGACATTTTGAGAGGAGATGAAAGATGGCTGGCATTGTGAACTACAGACATTAATCCCCTTCCTCATGGAAAATAGGGGATTTCGAACCATGAGGCTTAGGGGGAGAAGCTAGGACTGGCTATTTGAATCCAGAAGGTACAAGGAGATAACAAATCAGTTGTTGTGAAACAGAGAGGTTTAATCTGCCTGGCTCCATGAAGTATACTAGGGGGCTTGCCCTGGGACAGGACTGGGCTACTGACCCCAGATGGATGAATTTGTCTTGGAACAGAGAGCCAGCTGAGGGTAGCACATATATTTCAGCTTGGGAAAGTTGGGAAATGGAAAAAGAAGCAAGTAGATGCCAAAGTTCTTACATGCAAGGGAGATTCCCCATTGCTGGCTTGGAGACGTAGAGAGCCAAGTGTCCAGGACCTGAGAATAACTTCTAGGAGCTGAGAATGACCCTTGGCCAGCAGCCAGCAAGAAAATGGGAACCTCAGTGCTACAACTGTGAGGAGCTGAATTTGGCCAATGGCCCGAATGAGCTTTGAAGCACATTCTTCCCAGAACCTCCAGATGAGAACTCAGATGGGTTAACAGCTTGAATGTGATACCCAGAGCAGAAAATCCATTTGGATAGCTCTAGGACTTCTGACTTTCATAACCGTGAGAATAAATGGATGTTGTTTTAAGATGCTAAGTTTGTCGTAATTTGTTATGCAGCAATAGAAAATGAATAGTGATATAACATTGAAAACTCTCTCCTCAAGCTATTTTGGTGTTCTTAACTCAGATTCAAACTGGTTGCCTCTTACCAGTTGTTTTTACCTTGGGTAAGTCACACAATCCTTCTGAGTCTGTTTTCTCACCAGCATAGTCAAAGGAAATAGTGACTGCCTCCTTAAATGAGTTTAGGTGGTAGGTGAAGTGAATGAATGCTCATGAAAATTCCTAGCAGGTTTCTTGGCATGTGGTAGACACTCTTAAGTGGTTTATTCTTTCCTTCCTCCCTTCCTCTTCCTGTAGGCCATTCATGCCCTATTCCAGCAGTTTTCAAAGTATGGTCTGAGGTCCTCTGGGGAGTCTCTCAGACCCTTTTATGGAGTTCTTGAGGTCTAAGCTATTTTAATAATGACAGTAAGATGACATTGGCCTTTTTCACTCTTATTCCTTCATGAGTATATGGGGGAGTTTTCCAGAGACTGCCTGACTTATCACAATAGTTGGAATGCAGAAGCAATATGAGAATCTAGTTGTGTCCTACTAATCCAGACATTGAAAAGATTTGCAAAAATCTAAACTATGCCAATCTCATCACAAAATATTTTGTTTTGGAAAACATAGTTATTTTTTAAAATAAAAAACTGTTATTTATATTAACATGTAAGAAGACACATGTACTATTCTGCCTTGAAATGAATTAATAAAATTTAAAATTTTCTTGGTTTTCATTTGCAATATGGTAAATATGAATAAACAAAAGCTCTTTGGGGGTCCTTGATAATTTTTAAGAGTGCTTAAGCAGAGAACCCAATATTTCCTCCTAAATGTTCATCCTCCATGAGGAGGTAAAAGAGCTCTATAGAAAAATGAATTTAGGAAACACTGAAATGCATTTACCTCTACTACACCCCTTACACAAAAAATGAGAGGAATCCTTAAACACAGTTTAAGTTTGCTTAATTCAGAATTTCCCCATTTAAACTACTTGACTATCAAGAGTAACAAGAATGATTTTACTAGACACTGATAATAAGACTGAGATGCAGGCTCAGATTGTGAGAGAACGATTTTATTTTAAGGGCATCAGAAAGAGAGAAAAGTGCAGTTGTAATAAGCAAGATCATCTTTCCCAGTGAATTTTTTTTTTTTTTTAAACACAGAAAGCCTAACAAGAGATTAGCCTGTAGATCACAAGGTGTTAAGAACTACTCTTGCGAGGTCGTCTCCACTGCATTTCACCTACCCTGCTCTGTCTCCTTTCCTCTATGCTTATTGTTTACTTCCTTTGTGCACACCTATTCTAGCCCTAACAGCCCATCCCCTGACCTTTTGGAGAATAAACTTTTGAAAGATATTCTTTCTTTTCCTTCCTTTCTTTCTTTTCCTTCCTTCCTTCCTTCCTTCCTTCCTTCCTTCCTTTCTTTCTTTCTTTCTTTCTCTCAACATCTTTATTGGAGTATAATTTCTTTACACTGTTGTGTTAATTTCTGCTGTATAACAAAGTGAATCAGTTATATGTATACATATATCCCCATATCCCCTCCCTCTTGCATCTCCCTCCCACCCTCCCTATCCCACCTCTCTAGATGGTCACAAAGCACCGAGCTAATCCCCCTGTGCTATGCAGCTGCTTCCCACTAGCTATCTATTTTACATTTGGTAGTGTATACATGTCATTGCTACTCTTTCACTTCGTCCCAGCTTACCCTTCCCCCTCCTCATGTCCTCAAGTCCATTCTCTACCTCAGTGTCTTTATTCCTGTCCTGCCGCTAGGTTCATCAGGACGATTTTTTTTTTTTTTTAGATTCCATATATATGTGTTAGCATTTGGTATTTGTTTTTCTCTTTATGACTTACTACACTCTGTAAGATAGATTCTAGGTCCATCTACCTCACTACAAATAACTCAGTTTCATTTCTTTTTATGGCTGAGTAATATTCCACTGTATATATGTGCAACATCTTCATTATCCATCCATTCATCTGTTGATGGACACTTAGGTTGCTTCAGTGTCCTGACTATTGTAAATAGTTTTGCAATGAACATTGCGGTACATGTCTCTTTTTGAATTATGGCTTTCTCAGGGTATATGCCCAGTAGTGGGATAGCTGGATCATATGGTAGTTCTATTTTTAGTTTTTTAAGGGACCTCCATAGTGGCTGTATGAATTTACATTCCAACCAACAGTGCAGGAGCGTTCCCTTTTCTCCATACCCTCTCCAGCATTTATTGTTTGTAGATTTTTTGATGATGCCCATTCTGAACGGTGTGAGGTGATACCTCATTGTGGTTTTGATTTGCATTTCTCTAATTAGATGTTGAGCATCCTTTCATGTGTTTGTTGGTAATCTGTATATCTTCTTTGGAGAAATGTCTGTTTAGGTCTTCTGCCCATTTTTGGATTGGGTTGTTTGTTTTTTTGATATTGAGCTGCATGAACTGCTTGTATATTTTGGAGATTAATCTTTGTCAGTTGCTTCATTTGCAGATATTTTCTGCCATTCTGAGGGTGGTCTTTTTGTCTTGTTTATGGTTTCCTTTGCTGTGCAAAAGCTGTTAAGTTTCAAAAGGTCCCATTTGTTTACTTTTGTCTTTATTTCCATTTCTTTAGGAGGTGGGTCAAAAAGTATCTTGCTGTGATTTTTGTCATAGTGTGCTCTGCCTATGTTTTCCTCTAAGAGTTTTATAGTGTCTGGCCTTACATTTAGGTCCTTAATCCACTTTGAGTTTATTTTTGTGTATGGTGTTAGGAAGTGTTCTAATTTCATTCTTTTACATTTAGCTGTCCAGTGTTTCCAGCACCACTTATTGAAGAGACTGTCTTTTCTCCATTGTATATTCTTGCCCCTTTTGTCAAAGATAAGGTGACCATATATGCATGGGTTTATCTCTGTGCTTTCCATCCTGTTCCACTGATCTATATTTCTGTTTTTGTGCCAGTACCATACTGTTTTGATTACTGTAGCTTTGTAGTATAGTCTGAAGTCAGGGAGTCTGATTCCTTCAGCTCTGTTTTTCTTTCTCAAGATCGCTTTGGCTACGTGGGATCTTTTGTGTTTCCATACAAATTTTAAGATTTTTTGTTCTAGTTCTGTGAAAGATGTCATTGGTAGCTTGATATGCATTGCTTTGAATCTGTAGATTGTTTTGGGTAGTATAGTCATTTTCACAATGTTGATTCCTCCAATCCAAGAACATGGTATATCTCTCCATCTATCTGTATCATCTTTAATTTCTTTCATCAGTGTCTTATAGTTTTCTGCATAAAGGTCCTTTGTCTCCTTAGGAAGTTTTATTCCCAGATATTTTATTCTTTTTGTTGCAGTGGTAAATGGGATTATTTCCTTAATTTCTCTTTCAGATTTTTCATCATTAGTGTATAGGAATGCAAGAGATTACTGTGCCTTAATTTTGTATCCTGCTACTTTACCAAATTCATTGATTAGCTCTAGTAGTTTTCTGGTGGCATCTTTAGGATTCTCCATGTATAGTATCATGTTATCTGAACACAGTGACAGTTTTACTTCCTTCTTTTCTGAGTTGGATTCCTTTTATTTCTTTTTCTTCTCTGACTGCTGTGGCTAAAACTTCCAGAACTATGTTGAATAATAGTGGTGAGAGTGGGCAACCTTGACTTGTTCCTGATCTTAGAGGAAATGCTTTCAGTTTTTCACCATTGAGAACGATGTTGGCTGTGAGTTTGTCATATATGGCCTTTATTATGTTGAGGTAGGTTCCCTCTATGCCTACTTTCTGGAGAGTTTTTATCATAAATGGGTGTTGAATTCTGTCAAAAGATTTTTCTGCATCTATTGAGATTATCATATGGATTTTATCCTTCAGTTTGTTAATATGGTGTACCACCTTGATTGATTTGCATATATTGAAGGATCCTTGCACTCCTGGGATAAACCCCACTTGATCATGGTGTATGATCCTTTTAATGTGCTGTTGGATCCTGTCTGCTAGTATTTTGTTAAGGATTTTTGCATCTACGTTCATCAGTGATATTGGCCTTTAGTTTTCTTTTTTTGTGACATCTTTGTCTGGTTTTGGTCTGAGGGTGATGGTGGTCTCATAGAATGAGTTTGGGAGTGTTCCTCCCTCTGCTATATTTGGAAGAGTTTGAGAAGGATAGGTGTTAACTCTTTTCTAAATGTTTGATAGAACTCACCTGTGAAGCCTTCTGGTCTTAGGCTATTGTTTTTTGGAAGATTTTTAATCACAGTTTCAATTTCACTGCGTGTGATTCGTCTCTTCATATTTTCTATTTCTTTCTGGTTCAGTCTTGGAAGTTTGTACTTTTCTAAGAAATTGTCCAATTTTTCCAGGTTGTCCATTTTATTGACATACAGTTGCTTGTAGTAATCTCTCATGATCCTTTGTATTTCTGCTGTGTCAGTTGTTACTTCTCCTTTTTCATTTCTAATTATGTTGATTTGGGCCTTCTCCCATTTTTCTTGATGAGTCTGGCTAATGGTTTTTCAATTTTGTTTATCTTCTCAAAGAACCAGCTTTTAGTTTAATTGATCTTTGCTATTGTTTCCTTCATTTCCTTTTCATTTATTTCTGATCTGATCTTTATGATTTCTTTCCTTCTGCTAACTTTGGGGGTTTTTTGGTTCTTCTGTCTCTAATTGCTTTAGGTGTAAGGTTAGGTTGTTTATTTAAGATTTTTCTTGTTTCTTGATGTAGGATTGTACTGCTATAAACTTCCCTTTTAGAACACTTTTGCTGCATCCCATAGGTTTTGGGTCATCATGGTTTCATTGACATTTGTTTCTAGGTATTTTTGATTTCCTCTTTGATTTCTTTAATGATCTCTTGGTTATTTAGTAGTGTGTTGTTTAGCCTCCATGTGCTTGTATTTTTTACAGATTTTTTCCTGTAATTGATATCTAGTCTCATAGCGTTGTGGTCAGAAAAGATACTTGATAAGATTTCAATTTTGTTACATTTACTGAGGCTTGATTTATGACCCAAGATCTGATCTGTCCTGGAGAATGTTCCATGAGTACTTGAGAAGAAAGTGTATTCTGCTGTTTTTGGATGGAATGTCCTATAAATATCAATTAAGTCTATCTGGTCTAATGTGTCTTTTAAAGCTTGTGTTTCCTTATTTATTTTCATTTTGATGATCTGTCCATTGGTGAAAGTTGGGGTGTTAAAGTCCCCTACTATTATTGTGTTACTGTCGTTTCCCCCTTTTATGGCTGTTAGCATTTGCCTTATGTATTGAGGTGCTCCTATGTTGGGTGCATAAATATTTACAATTGTTATAACTTCTTCTTGGATTGATGCCTTGATCATTATGTAGTGTCCTTCTTTGTCTCTTGTAATAGTCTTTATTTTAAAACCTATTTTGTTTAATATGTGTATTGCTGCTCTAGCTTTCTTTTGATTTCCATTTGCATGGAATATCTTTTTTCCTCCCCTCACTTTCAATCTGTACGTGTCCCTAGGTCTGAAGTGGGTCTGTTGTAGACAGCATGTATATGGGTCTTGTTTTTGTATCCATTCAGGCAGTCTGTGTCTTTTGGTTGGAGCATTTAATCCATTTACATTTAAGGTAATTATCGATATATATGTTCCTATTACCATTTTCTTAATTGTTTTGGGTTTTTTATTGTAGGTCTTTTCCTTCCCTTATGTTTTCTGCCTAGAGAAGTTCCTTTAGCATTTGTTGTAAAGCTGGTTTAATGGTGCTGAATTCTCTTAACTTTTTCTTGTCTGTAAAGGTTTAATTTCTCCATCGAATCTGAATGAGATCCTTGCTGAGTAGAGTAATCTTGGTCGTAGGTTTTTCCCTTTTATCACTTTAAATATGTCCTGCCACCTCCTTCTGGCTTGCAGAGTTTCTGCTGAAAGTTCAGCTGTTAACCTTATGGGGATTCCCTTGTATGTTATTTGTTGCCTTTCCCTTGTTGCATTTAATATTTTTTCATTGAATTTAGTTTCTGATAGTTTGATTAATATGTGTCTTGGCGTGTTTCTCCTTGGATTTATCCTGTATTGGACTCTCTGCATTTCCTGGACTTGATTGAATATTTCCTTTCCCATATTAGGGAAGTTTTCAACTACAATCTCTTCAAATATTTTCCCAGACCCTTTCTTTTTATCTTCTTCTTCTGAGACCCCTATAATTCGAAGGTTTGTATGTTTAATGTTGCCCCAGCAGTCTCTGAGACTCCTTAATTCTTTTCATTCTTTTTTCTTTATTCTGCTCTGTGGCAGTTATTTCCACTATTTTGTCTTCCAAGTCACTTATTCTTTCTTCTGCCTCAGTTATTCTGCTATTGATTACTTCTAGAGTATTTTTAATTTCATTTATTGTGTTGTTCATCATTGTTTGTTTACTCTTTAGTTCTTCTAGGTCCTTGTTAAATGTTTCTAGTATTTTCTCCATTCTATTTCCAAGATTTTGGATCATCCTTATTATCATTACTCTGAATTCTTTTTCAGGTAGACTGCCTATTTCCTCTTCATTTGTTTGGTCTGGTGGGTTTTTACCTTGTTCCTTCATCTGCTGCATATTTCTCTCTTTTCTCATTTTGTTTAACTTACTGTTTGGGGTCTCTTTTTCTCAGGTTGCAGGTTCATAGTTCCTGTTATTTTTGGTGTCTGCCCCCAGTGGCTGAGGTTGGCTCAGTGGCTTGTGTAGGCTTCCTTGTGGAGGGGACTGGTGCCTGTTCTGGTGGGTGGGGCTGTATCTTGTCCTTTTGTTGGGCAGTGCTACATCCCGTGGTGTGTTTTGGAGTGTCTTTGAACTTAGTATGACTTTAGGCAGCCTCTCTGCTAATGGGTGAGTTTGTGTTCCTGTCTTGCTAGTTTTTTGGCATGGGGCATCCAGAACTGGATCTTGCTGGCCGTTGGGTAGAGTTGGGTCTTAGTGCTGAGATGAATATCTCTGGGAGAGCTCTCGCTGATTGATATTATTGGGGCTGGGAGGTTTCTGGTGGTCCAATGTCCTGGACTCGGCCCTCCCACCTCGAAGTCTCAGGTCCGATGCCCAGCCAGGGCACCAAGACCCTGCTAGCCACATGGCTCAGAAGAAAAGAAAGAGAGAAAAACAAAAAAAACAAAGTAACAAAACAAAAACAAAAACAGAAAAATGAACAGACAGAACCCTAGGAGAAATGGTAAAAGCAAACCTATATGGAAAATATCACACAAAGAAGCATACACATACACACTCACAAAAAGATAAAAAGGAAAAAAAAATTTTGTATATATATAAAAAAAGGAAGAGAGCAACACAACCAATAAGCAAATCCACCAAAGATAATAAGCACTAAATACTATACTAAGATAAACATAAAACCAGAAACAAATTAGACACAGAAGGCAAACCCCAAGTCTACAGTTGCTCCCAAAGTCCATTGCCTTAATTTTGGGAACATTTGTTGTCTATTCAGGTATTCTTCAGATGCAGTGTTTATCAAGTTGATTGTGGGGATTCAATCTGCGGCCCCTGAGGCTGCATGGAAAAATTTCGCTTTCTTTTCTTTGTTTGCACAGCTCCTGGGATTAAGCTTTGGTTTTGGCCCTGCCTCTGCATGTAGGTCACCCTCAGGTGTCTGTTCCTCACCCAGACAGGAGGGGGTTAAAGCAGCAGATGATTAGGGCTCTCTTGCTCACTCAGGCCAAGGGGAGGGAGGGGTACAGTAATAATAATTGGAATACAGGGCGAGCCTGCGGCTGCAGAGGCTGGCGTGGCATTGCATCTGCCTGAGGCGTGCCGTGTGTTCTCCCAGGGAAGTTGTCCCTGGATATCGGGACCCTGTCAGTGGCAGGCTGCATAGGCTCCTGGGGGATGTGGATAGTGACCTGCGCTTGCACACAGGATTCTTGGTGACAGCAGCAACAGCCTTAGAGTTTCATACCTGTCTCTGTGATCCAAGCTGATAGCCACGGCTCATGACTATCTCTGGAACTCATTTAGGCGGTACTCTGCCTTCTGTGGGCACAGGGGGAAGGAATCCCCTCTCCTCGCACACCCCAAAACAAAGGTCTCTTGCCTCTTAGGCAGGTCCAGACTTTTTCCCGGACTCCCTCCTAGCTAGCTGTGGTGCACTAACCCACTTCAGGCTGTGTTCACGCAGCCACCCCCAGTCCTATCTCTGGGATCTGACCTCCGAAGCCCAAGCCTCAGCTCCCAGCCCCCAACCGCCCTGGTGTTTGAGCAGACAAGCCTCTCAGGCTGGTGAGTGCTGGTTGGCACCAATCCTCTGTGTGGGAATCTGTCTGCTTTGCCCTCTGCACCCCTGTTGCTGCATTCTCCTTCGTGGCTCCAAAGCTTCCCCCGCCCCGCCCCCACTGTCTCTGCCAGTGAAGGGACTTCCTAGTGTGTGGAAACTTTTCCTCCTTCAGAGCTCTCTCCCAGAGGTACAGGTCCCTTTCTTATTCTTTTGTCTCTGTTTTTTCTTTTGCCCTACCCAGGTACGTGGGGATTTTCTTGCCTTTGGGAAGGCTGAGGTCTTCTGCCAGTGTTCAGTGGGTGTTCTGTAGGAGTTGTTCCACATGTAGATGTATTTTGTTGTATTTATGGGGAGGAAGGTGATCTCCGTCTTACTCCTCTGCCATCTTGAAGGTCCAGCCTCTCTTTCTTTTTTCTTTCTTTCTTTCCTTCCTTCCTTCCTTCCTTCCTTCCTTCTTTCTTTCTTTCTTTCTTTCTTTCTTTCTTTCTTTCTTTCTTTCTTTCTTTCTTTCTTTCTTTCTTTCTTTCTTTCTTTCCTTCCTTCCTTCCTTCTTTCCTTCCTTCCTTCTTTCTCTGCTTTGAAAGAGTAACCATTGTTTCTAGAAAACATTTTTCTAAGCCAAGTATGTCCTCTCAGAAGACAAAGAATGACTGGGGGAAGGGGAAAGTTAGTTGTTACTGATTCTCTGCTAATTCCTTGTGCCCAGTCGCATCCTTACCTTCCTGATTCTTCAGTCTGCCAGCCTCAGATTCAGAGCTGTCATTAATTACTCTAAGGGGAGGGGGCCCAAGGAGACCTCCCACCCCAAGCACAGGGAGTGAATATGAAAGGTGTTAAATTCTTTCCCTTGTTCTATTTCTGTAACAGCTCAATTCTGTGACATGAAAATCTCCCTCTCTGTCTTAAAATAGTCTGTAAAGAAAGATGCAAAGCTGTAAATCATTAAACATTGCCCCCAACTGATTGCTAAGGAACCTAAATGTAACAGAGGAGGGTGTTGGGAATTTGAGGAAATTGTTTCAGAGAAGAAAAAGAAATAGAACTAAGGCAGAAAAACCTCAACTGGTGATTGGGGATTAGGGAACCAAGGGGGAGATGTTGTTTTTCAAATGGAGAAAGACTATTTTTGAGAAAGCCTTCAGACAAGTCATGGGATTAGCAAAACTCTAGGGTGGAAAGCCCGTGAGCAGTGGCCAGCCCCAGGCAAATGATCTTCCTCATTATGAATATTCTCTTCTTCCTTTCTGACACTCGCTGAGTCTCATCTTTTTCACAGTGACTGGTCAAATAATTCCAGGTAAGATATAGATAGTCAAGAGCAGTTTAAAATAGATTTGGTCCATTCAGGTATGTATAGTTCAAGTTTGGGGAGAGAGGATGAGACGAACAGCATGGTAGATTTAAACCCTGACACTGGTTCTATAAAAATGAACCCGTGGGGCTTCCCTGGTGGCGCAGTGGTTGAGAGTCCGCCTGCCGATGCAGGGGACACGGGTTCGTGCTCTGGTCTGGGAGGATCCCACGTGCCGCGGAGCGGCTGGGCCCGTGGGCCGTGGCCGCTGAGCCTGCGTGTCCGGAGCCTGTGCTCCGCAACGGGAGAGGCCACAACAGTGAGAGGCCCGCGTACTGCAAAAAAAAAAAAAAAAAAACTGAACCCGTGTACCTCAGATTGGGACTTGAACCCACAGGCCAGGACTTGAACCCAGCCAAAAACCGAGACTGGGACTTGAATCCATGGTCTTTTAACTGACATCACACACCTGGTCTCAGGACTTAATGAAGTTCAGGTTCTTGATGTCTCATCACAGAAAGAATTTGGTGAGAGACAAAGTGATAGGTAAGAAGTGGACTTATTTAGAGAGAAACACACTCCTCATACAGAGTGTGGGCCATCTCAGAAGGCAAGAGGCCTTGGGAGAAACACACTCCACAGACAGAGTGTGGGCCATCTCAGAAGGTGAGAAAGGCCCTAGGGTATGGGGTTGTCAGTTTTTATAGGGGTGGGTAATTTCATAGGCTAATGAGTGGGAGGAGTATTCCAGCTATTTTGGGGAAGGGGTGGGGATTTCCAGAAGTTGGGCCACCATCCACTTTTTGACCTTTATGTTCGGCCTTGGAACTGTCATGGCTCCTGTGGGTGTGTCATTTAGCTTGCTGATGTGTTACAATGAGGGTATACTGAGGCTGAAGGTCTAGTGGAAGTCCACTCACCTGCCATTTTGGACCTATTTGGCTCTAATCAGTTTTTTTAAATTAATTAATTTATTTATATTTTTGGCTTTGTTGGGTCTTTGTTGCTGTGCACGAGCTTTCTCTAGTTGCGGCGAGCAGGGGCTTCTCTTCGTTGTGGTGCATGGGCTTCTCATTGGGGTGGCCTCTCTTGTTGCGGAGCATGGGCTCTAGGCATGCAGGCTTCAGTAGTTGTGGCGTGCGGGCTCAGTAGTTGTGGTGCACGGGCTTAGTTGCTCCGTGGCATGCGGGATCTTCCCAGACCAGGACTTGAACCTGTGTCCCCTGCATTTGCAGGTGGATTCTTAACCACTGCACCACCAGGGAAGCCCTCTAATCAGTTTATATCATGTCCTCAGGCTATGTCATTCTTTTAAAGGTTGTGCCTTGCCCCCTTTCATCCTGTTTCAAAACCACTGGTGTCAGTAACTAGGGTCAGGGGTCTCCACTGATAGCCTCTCAAATGCTGTCTCCACAGGAAGGACCTACCTGTAGGTAGAGAATAAATCCCCTAATGTGGGATTTATTCTCATGGTTTGTTGCTTTTAGTTTTTATTGTTTGACTTAATCCACATATGCTTCCTAACGGCAGGGTTTTATTCTGCTGTGATGGGAGCTGGAGCCCTGCTACACTGTAGCACATGCTGTGTGTACTGGCAGGTGGCCCTTGACCACATCTCAGGGAGAATCTCAGTATACCCATTTTTTTTTTTTTTTTTTTTGCGGTACACGGGCCTCTCACTGTTGTGGCCTCTCCCGTTGAGGAGCACAGTCTCCGGACGCACAGGCTTAGCGGCCATGGTTCACGGGCCCAGCCGCTCCGCGGCATGTGGGATCTTCCCGGACCAGGGCACGAACCCGTGTCCCCTGCATCGGCAGGCGAACTCTCAACCACTGCGCCACCAGGGAAGCCCTCAGTATACCATTTTTTTAATACAGAGCCAATCAAGGTAGTCAAAAGCTAATAGCATTTGTCAACATGGGTAGGATTAGTATTTTCCATTTTCTGCTTAGTCCTTAGAATTTTCATTATATATGCAAAGTGGTCAGAAACGGGTATATGTGAAAGACTGAAGGTGTAAAATTCCAAGAGTGTAGCAGAAAATCTAGGAGGTTGGTTCCATGTCCTATACATTAAATAGTTCAATGAAGATTATTAGTTTTCTTAATATAAGTTTAGTATGTTCTTATGACCTTTCTGATGGGAATTTTTGAATCAAAGATTGCCTATCTACTGATACAAAAAATTTGGTAGTCAGAGTGTATCTTCCAAGCATTTGTACCTCAGAATATGTACAAAATCCAATTGTTATTTAGAAACTGATATTAGAATGGAAATAAAATATGCTTAAATTAGTTTTTGTTTTTTTAAAGAATGATCTGTTTGCACATGGATTTGTTTGAATCTAGCCTCTTGAAAACATGAAGGACCCTCAAATTTGTCATCTTTTGTTCTTTGATTAGTATTATACATACTCTTCTTTAGGAAACAGGATCTGCAAGTCTATTTTTCTTTTTGCCCTAGAGATTTCACTCATCTTTTTTGTATTATCCTACAGGGTTAGGCGATTATGCACATTTATTTTATATTTCTTCTGTGAATGGATTTAAATTCCTTTACTTAGAAACCATCCCTTCAGGGAATGAAGAAGGCTTATCTTTGCTGGCCATGTGGATTCCTGTGAACTCTCTCATCCAAGATGAAAGCAATTTGCATTCCAGTAATACTGACCTATCTTGTGTTTCTCCCCAAATTGGTCATTTTCCAGAGGCTTTCTCCTCTGTTTGGGATGTCCTTTCCTAGCTGGTAAACACTTTGTTCATTCTTCATGTCTATGAATCAATTCTTTGTGAAGCTTTTTCTTTCCATCTTCATCTCCTTCAACCCCTACCCCATAATCCTAGGCCAGAGTTTATCATAGCTTCTTCTCTAGTATCTCCACACTACAGCTATAGCTCTATTATTATGTTAATCATGTTATACTGGGTCATAATGTTAGCTCTTCTGATTTTACTTAGCTTTCTAGGACTAAAGTTGTTGATCTTTCCAATCTCTGTAAGCTTTACCTTGGGTCTCCATACAAGTCTCCTTAATAATAAGTTAAATGTAATAAGTTACATATAATAAGTTATATGTGATAACAACAACTATTTATTAAGTGCATACTACCATATTTTATCAACAAGGTACACATAGTTTTCTTCCATATTTAAACATCTTTAAAATCAGGATGCATCTTAAAATTGATTAAGTCTTAGGTTGATGAAATACAATGTATGTCAGCCACTGTACTGATTTCTTAATATTATATTTCATCCTTAATAATCCAATAAGGTATTATTTTTTAAAATTTATTTATTTATTTTTGGCTGCGTTGGGTCTTCGTTGCTGCACACAGGCTTTCTCTAGTTGAGGCAAGTGGGGGCTACTCTTCGTTGCGATGTGTGGGCTTCTCATTGCAGTGGCTTCTGTTGTTGTGGAGCATGGGCTCTAAGCATGCAGGCTTCAGTAGTTGTGGCTCTCGGGCTCTAGAGCACAGGCTCAGTAGTTGTGGCACACGGGCTTAGTTGCTCTGCGGCATGTGGGATCTTCCTGGACCAGGACTTGAACCTGTGTCCCCTGCATTGGCAGGTGGATTCTTAAGTACTGCACCACCAGGGAAGTCCCAAGGTAAGTGCTATTAATATTTGGTTTATGGATGAGGAAACAGAGATTTGGAGGGATCAAAAAACTGGCTCAAGGTACATAACTACTAAGAGGCAGAGCAAGGACTGAAATTTAGGTGTGTATGTCTTCATCACCCATGATCTTAATCATTCTGCTGGGGAAGAGTGGGAAGAATGGAAGAAAACTAACATTTTGAGGGCTTTCTATTATGTGACAGCCACTGTGCTAGGTACTCCTTGTACTATTGAAACCATGCAACTCAGATTGGGACTTGAACCCACTGTCTTTTAACTGAGATCACACACCTGGTCTCAGGACTTAATGAAGCTCAGGTTCTTGATGTCTCATCACAGAAAGAATTTAGTGAGAGACAAAGTGATAGGTAAGAAGTGGATTTTTTTAGAGAGAAACACTCCACATAGAGAGCGTGGGCCATCTCAGAAAGGGAGAGCGGCCCCAGGGTATGGGATTGTCAGTTTTTATAGGGGTGGGTAATTTCATAAGTTAATGAGTGGGAGGAGTATTCTAGCTATTTCAGGAAGGGGCGGGGATTTCCAGGAATTGGGCTACTGCCCAATTTTTGACATTTATGGTTGGCCTTGGAACTGTCATGGAGCCTGTGGGTGTGTCACTTAGCTTGCTGATGTGTTACAATGAGGGTATACTGAGGCTGAAGGTCTAGTGGAAGTCCAATCATCTGCCATTTTGGACCTATTTGGTTCTAATCAGTTTATATCATGTCCTCGGGCTATGTCATTCTTGTAAAGGTTGTGCCCTGCACCCTTCCCTCCTATTTCACTACTTCTCATTTTATTCTCACAAAAACTTTGAGGTAGGCATTATAGTCTTTATATTATAGACAAGGAGACTGAGGCTTATGTTAGATAGATTGTTTGAAGCCACATAGCTGGGAAGTGCTGAAGTTAGGATTTGAACTCAGGCCTGGTGGGTTCCATAGTCATTTTCACCAGAATTTTAGCAGTGCCCTTTCAGTTTAAGAGAAACTGAACATTGATATAGGCAATGTGAACCGAACAGATATAAAAGTCCATTCCCCAGATGGCAAAATTAGGTCGTGTTCCTTGTATGATGATCTAAGAGTGTCTTAGACTCTCGACTTTCCTTAAAGATAAAAGAAGTAGGGACTTCCCTGGTGGCACAGTGGTTAAGAATCCGCCTGACAATGCAAGGGACAGGGGTTCGAGCCCTGGTCCAGGAAGATCCCACAGGCCGTGGAGCAACTAAGCCCATGTGCCACAACTAATGAGCCTGCATTCTACAGCCCATGAGCCACAACTACTGAAGCCTGTGGGCTAGAGCCCTCGCTCCACAACAAGAGAAGCCCGTGCACCACAACGAAGAGTAGCCCCCACTCGCCGCAACTAGAGAAAGCCCAACACAGCCAAAAATAAATAAACAAATAAATATATAAAGTTATTTTTAAAAAAGTAAGCACCAGTGATGACTCTGCTGATTTGAACTGTGGACTAGTCTTAGGGTGGTTTCTTTTTTTTTTTTTTTTTGCGGTACGCGGGCCTCTCACTGTTTTGGCCTCTCCCGTTGCGGAGCACAGGCTCCGGGACGCGCAGGCTCAGTGGCCATGGCTCACGAGCCCAGCCGCTCCGCGGCATGTGGGATCTTCCCGGACCGGGGCACGAACCCGTGTCCCCTGCATCGGCAGGCGGACTCTCAACCACTGCGCCACCAGGGAAACCCTCAGGGTGTTTTCTTGACATGTGTAACAAAGATAATGCTCTTTAGCCTCCACTGCCTCATCCGGTACCCCAGCAATGTGTATACCAGGTGACACAAGGGCTACTATTAACTGGACCCTACCCTGTAGCTTTGTGTGTTAAAGGACATTGAACTGGCACCATAAACAATGTTTAACTGATATTCCATTTATTAAACTGTTTGACTTGTGGCCTAACTGATTTAGCCTGGGCTAGACCATTAACCCCTTGGACACTCCATTATGCAGGATGCCTATCATATGCATTTATTTTGTCTTTCATAAAGAAATACCTTTCCCCCCTTTTGAAGGAAAAAGCAAGATAGTTTCTCAAACTAATCTTAATGAGCTCACTGCAAAAATTCAAATATGCTGTCTTTAGGTATATTCAGCTCTTTCGAAGAGTATAACGTGTGAATACGCGAATGTTTTCATTTTTCTCTTGGACGAATTTTGATTTGTAGCTAGAGTTAATGAATTTAAGAGTAGTATTCCAAAGTAGTGTTTCCCAAAATGTATTCCAGCACATGTTAGCTCTAAGAGTTGACCTTTGAAATATGGGTCCCATGGTCAAATAAATCTAGGTAATGTAGCAAAGCTATTCCTCCCTCATAGAGTGCATTAACCATTAGTGCATTAAAGGCCCTGATAAGTCCAGCTGTAAAGAACTTGTTTTTTGGTAAGTCTGTTGACAATTCATGGAACTAGTATTTCCTTAACACACTTCAGGATATACTGCCTCTGGCAGAGGCTGTAATTGTCCCCTGTATCCATTCTCTTTTTCCTTTTAGTAAGAGAATCTCTGAATTGTAGCTAGGCACATTGCTTTCCAGCTAAACACTATGTTTTCTCACTTCTTTATAACCAGTTGCAGCTGTGTGAATGATTTTTTTTGACAGTAGAATGTAAACAAAAGTGATGTGAGCAAAACTGAATGTTGCTCCTTTAAAAGGAAGTTGCTTGCCTTCTACTTTCTATATTTCCCCATTCTTGCTGGCTAGAACACTCAGTTGCTGGTGACTCAGTTTTGACCATCTGGCCAGACAACACTTCAGGGGATGCCAAATGAAAAGATACAAGGAATCTGGGTCCCTGATGGTTTTGTGGACTAGCCATTTATATCTGAATTGTTTCACGGAAGATAAATAAAATTCATTTTGTTTGAACCACTCTATTTTGGGTATCTTTGTTATAGCTGCTTAATCTAAACTGTCACTAATCACTGTCCTGGAATTCTCTGAGAATTTTATGCTTGGGTTAGTATAAACTTCCTGAATTCTATTGGCTTTTCTTAATAAATGTTTTTAAAGAGAAATTCCTAAATGCTTTAGAGGAAGCTAAAAATTTAGGTGAAATAACGTTTGGAATGAAGCTAAGCTGTAGACTTAGCATTAAAATATAGAATGAACACTCAAATAATGAAATATTTGCTCAGACTGAGCCAGGTGAAAGACTGGACTTTCTCATGAAAGAAGATGAGGTTTTAAATGACTCATGTTATACATAGTATCACTAATTTTTCTAAGTGTGTTTATACATAAATGTCTCAAGCTACTGAAATAAATGAATGATTCATATTAGCTTCAAAAAGAAAGTCTTTGGGGTTTTCTCTGTCTGCTCTGCATTTTAACTTGCCATTATTTAAAGGCTTATTCAAGACTTTTAACAGCAGACACACTGGCAACAATGTCAATTCTGACCTCAGTCAAACATAATAGGAGAGAGCAAATTGTGTTTTCCTCAGAAAAGAAAACCACAGCATATTTTCCTCCTGGAATAATTTGATTTCCTTTTGCTGTAGAAAGTCCAGAGAAAATGACAGCAATTCTGCCATAAGCTTCCACAAGTTGAAACTGAATGTCTGTGATTGTACTTCCCATGATGACTTTTCTACACTAATGCTTGGGTTTCCATTTTAGAGCCCCTGATTACTAGATGTGCTTCAAGATCTTAATGTAACTAAGCACCCTTGGCTTGGCTCTGCTTTGGGGCAATGGCATCCTGCCGGCTTCTGTGATGAATGCGCCCAGAGCTTTAGCCCTGAAAACTCCAATCTCCAAGGAATTGTCGATTTTGTCTCTGACATTTATGAAGGACATCTGTGTAATGTCTGACCATGGCTTAAATCTCTGTATCTCCACATCTATCATGGTACCTGTGCTTAGCTGCAAGCCCAGCAACGGAAAGGAGCAGTTTACTACTTGGAAATCGTAACAGGTTTTGACTTTTTCATTGCAACATCTGTGAAGTAGTATGAGATTTGATTGGTGTCTAAAAATCTTTATTTAATTTACTACCAGAAGCAGATCAAATTTCAGATTCCCTTTGCTGGTATTAGCATCAAGATAAATCTTTTATAAGGGTGTACAGGAATTCTAAAGAAAAAGTGAAACCAGTAGCTTTTTAGATTTTCCTTGTTTTATGTCGGGTTTCCTAGAAATGAAAAATAATTTTTTCTTGGGAGAGAGTTAAAAACTACTTGTGCAAAGGAGAAACAGAAAAGAAACAATGATATTTCATATTTTTAGACTCTTGAAGGCTAATTTTGATCCATTTCCTATTTTTTTTTTAAGATTATAATATAGTTCTTTGCAGGTCATCTTATCTCTGGAACATTCTCACTCAGTTATCAATGAAACCCAAAGATATCTGTGGGACTAAATTCTTCTTTGAAAGATGAGCATAGATTCACTATCAACAAAACAAAATAGCCCTTATCCTCTACCTCATAACATCTTTTGAGAAGAGATTTGTGAGCCTTTTGGGTGCATGTGCTAAGAAAATGCAAAATGGTGGTAAATAGATGATGTAAAGGGAAAAAAGGTTTCCATAGGGTCCCTTTGTAAAAGGAAACAAATACATGAATTCTATCCAGCATTCATGATAGGGCATACCGCTTCTGTCCCAGACTGCTAATTTTTCCTTTTTCTCATTCTTTTTCCCCTCTTTTTCTCATTATTTATAGATAGAAACTTCTAACCTTATTCCCTTCCTGAAATGAGTCCTCAGCCCACTTCAGAGTGCTGAATTCCAAAGAACATGGGTCATGTTTGGAAGCTTTCTTGGTGAAGGGCCTTAGTGCAACACCACCCGTGAATAAATGCTTAACAAGTAGACTTTTAATCATGACGTCTCTTAGATATTAGAAGAAAATTGTTTCAATAGAATAGCTTCAGGCTGCAACTCACTGTTAAATAAACTAGACAGCTGCCTCAAATCCTTTCTGAAATGAAGTGGGATTTACTCACTAAATAAAATAAGAGATCCACTCATCAAGGCAACAAGTATTCATTCTTAACATGGCTTCAACAGATCATGGTGCTAGGCTGGTGTCATCACAAGGTTTGTGTTAGAAAGCAGTGTGCACAAATGAGGTCACATTAATTCTAACAACTCAAATTTTACTGACTTGCGAGAGGCTTAGCCTCCTGAAAACTCCCTGCTAAGTATATTTTTAGGGTATCTTTAGGGGTCTCTCCTATACTCTCCTAGATAGCCCTTCTGCTCAATGATGTCCTCTTCCTAAGAAAACAACTGAGAGCGGTTGCTGCATGCTATCACCATACTTCTGGAGCTCCCAAAGCTGCAATCTTGAGGGACCATGTAGAGTAGTATGCCCTGTAAATGACCCTGGCCCAGGAATAAGCTGTGTTCTGCACAGAATATATTTTGTCAGGAGGCACACAAAGAGGGTCTTAGAAGGTGTCTCCTAAGTTCCTTTGGGAAAACAGTTTTTTGTTTATTTGTTTGTTTTTTTTCCATTTTTGCCTATAGCATCTCTCTCTCCTTAGAGCTCAAACACGAGTCTATGTGTCCTGAGCAGGAGAGCCACCATGTCATTCCCTTCAAATCCCAGATGTCTCTCACAGTGTGCCTTGAAAAACCTTACTCCCTGAAGTCACTCTACGCCCCTAGGCAGATCAATTTGTATACATAGACACCTGTGGTCTTCCACTACCTCATCAGACATGCCCAGACATGTCTGAATCCCAGCAGAGGAAACAGCTTAGGCTAAAACCAAAGCATCTGTACATGCTTAACAAAAAATTCACACAAAATACTATGAAACTTAACGTCTTTCAGTGGAAAATGCCTCATATTAATTTGGTTCATGCGTGCATGCTTCATTTATAATCCAAATAAATTCCTAGGCCCCATATGGCCCAGTTTTGGCATAGTACTACATTAAAGAAACACAGTTTAGCAACCAAAAGTAATTAAAAAGTAATTCCCACATTTATTTGGGCTTCCTTAAGAATATTAAATGCACGACAAGTTCATAATCCTTAGTTATGAATCCTTCTAGAAGCTTTCTTTCTTTTTTCATGTTCCCTCCTGTCCCTTTGTATTCCTAAGTGCCTCTATTTGTGCTAAGTCCCCAATATTTCTCTCCCAAACCTGCCTCTATGTCTCTTACTTTTTCTTTTTCTTTTCTTTTTGCCTTTTCAGTTTGTTCCTCTCTTTCTCAAAATCTGGGAATTTTTGATAAAATTGAACTCATCCTAATGGGTCAAAGTTTCATGGAAGCTAGCAGACCAAGACAAGATACATTTTAGTGAGCAGAAAGGGTAGGGACGCATCAATAATTTTTGTATCTATTATACATTCATCTGACATTTATTGAGGACCTAATATACATGGCAGGCATTGTGGAGGCACTGAGGACATAAATGAATAGGATATTGTCTCTGACTTCAGGAAACTCAAGTCCGGTAGAAGGTAGAGGCATATTAGACAACTGATTGTAATCAGTGGGGCAGGTATAAGAATGGACTTAGATTTTAGGCCATATGTGACACCAAAGTTGGGTAGGTCAATAAAGGTTTCACAGAGGAGAAACCCTTGCCTTTAAGGATAAGTTGTAGTTTTTCAAGTGGGTGGTTTCCTAAGGCAGAAACCCAGCAGTGATCCTAGAGTCTTCCCATTCCTTTATCCTCTACAAATACTTTTAGTTCTTATGGCCTATTGAGTCTATCTCCTTAACATCTCTTTTGTCCATCTCTTTCTGCCAATCCACATTGCTATTGTTTATGTTAGCACAGCTTTCACTTTGAACGTATCCAACTGGCTTCTTATTTATCTTCTTGCCTATTATCTGGCACCTTTTGAAAATATCTACCATATTGCCTATAGTCTAGATTAAAGTCATTTTCAATTTTATTTTCTGTCTCAAGACTACTTTATACTCTCAAAAAGTATTGAGGACCCCCAAAAGCTTTTGTTTATGTGGGTGATAGAAACTTAGAATTAAATTAAAAATTTAAAGATAAAAACAATCTCATTACGTGTTAACATGAATAACATGTTCTCATGAAAAATATATTTTACAAAACAAAATAAAATCTAGTGAGAAGAGTGGCATTGCTTCTTACTTTTTTTGCAAGTCTCTGTATGTTTGGTTTAATAGAAGACAGATGGATTCACATATCTATTTCCACATTCAGTCTGTTGCAATGTCACATGTTATATAGCCTCTGTAAGCCTCCATTGTACACTCTAAAAAATGAGGGTGAACAATACTATTATTGCAAAAATATTTTTGACCTTGAAAACCTTCTCTATGGTCTTGGGGGACCCAGGGCTTCTTAGGCCACACTTTGAGAACTGCTAGTGTGGATCTTTCTAAAGGACAAATCTGTTTATGTTTCTCCCCTGCTTAAAATCTTTCAGCAGCTCTCTTTTGCCTACAGAATAAAGTAAATGGAAGAGTGGGAAGACACTAAGATGACTCCTAGATTTTATGCTTAGATAACTGGATAAACAAAATAGAAAATTAGAAAAGGGAAGCATATTTTTATAGTGATGAAGTTGATGAATTCAGTTTTTTTTTTTAGTCATGGCTTTTGAGGTGAGTACCAGTTAACTACTGTGTATAACATACCCCTCAAAAAGCATAGTGGCTTAAAACAGCATTTGTTATACAACACCAAAGATGTGATCTGTGAAATAAAGAATTGATAAGCTGGACTTCATTAACATTGAAAACTTCTTCTCTGCTAAAGACAATAACAAGAGAATTAGAAGACAAGCCATAGAGTAGGAGAAAATATTTGCAAAAGACACATCTGATAAAGGACTGCTTTCCAAAATATAAAAGAACTCTTAAAACTCAACAATAAGAAAACAAATAACCTGTTTTAAAAATGGGCTAAAGACCTGAGCAGACATGTCACCAAAGAGAATATACAGGTGGCAAACAGCGTAAGAAAAAATGTTCTATGACCTATGTTATCAGGGAAATGCAAATTAACAACAGCGAGATACCACTACGCGCCTTTTTGAACGGCCCAAATCCAGAACGCTTGACAACACCAAATGCTGATGAGGATGTGGAGCATCAGGAACTTTCATTCATTGCTGGTGGGAATGCAAAATGCTGCAACCACTTTGGAAGGCAGTTTGGCAGTTTCTCATAAAACTAAACATACTCTTACCACTTGATCCAGCAATCATGCTCTTTGGTATTTGTTTAATCAAAGGAGTTCAAAATTTATGTCCACACAAAAACGTGCTCAAGGGTGTTTGCAGCAGCTTTATTCATGATTGCCAAAATTTGGAAGCAAGCAGGATGTCCTCCAGTAGATAAATGGATAAATAAATCATGGTACATCCAGACAATGGAATGTTATTCAGCTCTAAAAAGAAATGAGCTATCAAGCCATGAAAAGACATGGAGGAAGCTTGAATGTGTATCACTAAGTGAAAGAAGCCCATCTGAAAAGGCTGCACACTGTGTGATTCCAACTGTATGACATTCTGGAAAAAGCAGAACTAGGGAGATAATAAAAAGGTCAGTTGCTGCCAGGGGTATGTATATGTGGTGGTGGGTAGAGGGGGGGATGAATAACCAAAGCACAGAGGATTTTTAGGGTGATGAAAATACTCTGTATGCTATTATAATGAAGGATATATGTCATTATACATTTGTCCAAACCCATAGAAGGTACAACCCAAGAGTGAATCTTAGTGTAAACTACAGACTTAGAGTGATTATAATGCATCAATGCAGGCTCATCAATTGTAACAAACGTACCACGCTGGTGAGTGATGTTGATAATGGGGGAGGCTATGTATCTGTGAGGGAAGGGGGTATATGGGAAGTCTCTGTATCATCCTTTCAATTTTGTTGTAAATCTAAAACTTCTATAAAAATGTAAACAATTTTAAAGAAACCCAGCATTGTTAAGCATTTGTTATTTCTCACAAGACTGTAAGTTGACTGGACAAAGCTAGGTGGTGAATGGAGGATGGTGGACCCGTGGGAAGGAGAGCATTTCATCTGGCCTTTCTTTTGTCAGTCTAGTGTGCTTCCTGCTCAGTCTTTGCTTTTTCAGGAAGAAAGTGCCACCTGCCACTGGTAGAAAGTCAGGAGACATCACATCTCTGCTGGCCAGAAGACACCAGCAGTCTCCTGCTACTGTGTAAGGGCTGGGAGAGCCTGGGCTTGGGTTGTCCTCTGCCACTGGGTGGAGGATTGGGAGGTATTCTACCTGCTTTTAATATTTCTCCTCTGTGTTCTCATAATGTCCTGTATTGGTATTTATAACATTACATATTAATCATTGACTTTTTTTCAGGCAGAGACTATGTCCCCAGTATTCAACACAATGCTTAGCATGTCATAGGCACTCAATAATTGTTTGAGAAATGAATGGATGGTGAAATTTGATATTATGCAAAGCAGGCTGACAATAGGAAATCATTGTAAACTTTTGAACTGAATTATGACATAAGGAATTGTGTTTTAGGAAGATTTTACCATTATTATGGATGTACTGAGAAGTACACTCCTCTACCTGGGTGACAACTACTTCTTTTTATTCTTCCTCTTGGAAGACTTCCATGATAATTGGTGATTTTCATGTACTTAAACACAATTATATAATTTGGGCAGTAAAACCCATAGACATATCAATTTGTGAAGGTACTAAATTAGTGAAAAGCAGTGAACTATTACCCACATCTTCCCAGTGAGAGTGCTAAATATGTAAGCAGACAATGACCAGACCATATATAACAATAGAACTCTGATCCAGAAGCCCGGATGCCAAATCACACCTCTGCAGCAATTGGCCCAGAATTGTCAGGGCTTGGTCAATGACTGCCAACTTTCCTATTTTGGCCACTCCTTCCCAATCAGGACTGAACAGAGAAAGTCAGATATGCTCTCCAAACCAATCACATAATATGCCCTGCTTCTTGGTAGCTCACCTCAAGTTTCCCAACAACTGCCAGTCAGAATACACCTGAAGCCTTTCCTCTTTCTTTCACTATAAAGCTTTCCCATCCCCCTGCCTGCCTTTGAGTCTTTGCCAAACACAAGAGGTGATGACTTGACACAGCAAATTTGGAATAAATAGCCTCTGTTTGTTCTCGTTTGGTGATCTTCATTTACCTCCACACCAGTAAATGAAATAGTTCACAAGAGGTTGAACTAGGGTAGATGTGGTCGGGTATCACAAACACCATCCTGAATAATGAGCCAGTCTAGACACCTTGGGAAGCTGCTTTATCTCAGTTGCTTTATATATTTTAGAAGAGTTGGTGGTGAAGCACTCTGTGCATAAATCTTAACTCAGTTGTCATGGTTCCAAATCATTTTTATAGCTGAATAATCATTGAAAGCATTGTTTTTGTTAACCTGTAATCTAATGCTTCACCCCCTGGAAATGCTGCCTTTCAGTTTGGGGTTAGATTCTGTTGATTCGTCAGTTAATGTCTCTCAGATTTTTTTCTTTCTTCTCTGTCACATTGCCACTACCCTTGTCCATGTTTTCATGATCTCATAAGCAGCAGTCATCTAAGTGACCCCTTTGAGCCTCTTTCCACTTGAAATCATTGTACATGCCTAGCTTATGCTAATCTTCTCCTAACTTCCATCATGTTACTAATTTCCTCAAGAACTTACTCAATTTGTAAACTTTATTGGCATCAGTGCCTTCCATCATATGGCTCCCCTAATTCACCTAGCACCCCTAACTAACCTAGCAACCCTGTGTCCTCCTGCTTTCCTACATGTTCTGGGCTCCTATCCGCACCATGTTTATTCCACCTTTGTGCTTCTGGTCATTCTGCTGCTTCATCTGGAATGTGTTCTTTCTTCTTTTTTATGTGTATTCTTGTTTAACGCATACTTTAACACTCACTTTGTCCCTCAGTAGTCTTGTACAAGATTCTTTTATTGTGAACTCGCTTATTCTGTGAACTATGTTTCACTGTAAGGTTCCAGTTGGGCATAAAGGAACCTGCAGGAGATTTGGGAGGCAGAATTGAAAGCAGCAGTCATACTTGGAAAGTTGTCAGTGGTTAGAGGCAGTGAAGACAGATGCCAAGATGCCAGCAGTTTCCAGCTTATTGTCGTGCTTCCTGACTCTGCTTCCAGCTCTCCTTCCCAACTTCCTGCCCTACTGACTAACAGCAGCCCCAGGCTGGCCCACCACCAGCTGCTCTGCTGTAAGCTCCTAAGGGCAGTAACTCCAAAGAGTCAACGATCTTCCACAGAGTTCTACAGCAGCCCCTTTCACAGTATGCTGGATGTGCTTAGTTTCTAGATTCACGTATGATTGGGGAGCAGAGTACTGAAGTCCTTACTTGTGCACCCACTAGGATTAACACTTGGCCACATACACTCTGATCTTTTTCTTCCTCACTCTCACTGAATTTTTATCACTTTGGGGCCAAAAATCTGATTTTATGTTATCAAACATGATTCCTTACTCTATATTCATGGTATGTATACTAGGTTCTGGATTTTGATATGAATATTTTTTAATTCAAAAGGGAAGGTAATATATATATTTTAAAATTAAAAACACCCTTCCATTTCATGTGTCTTACTCGTGCAATTGAGAGTCAGGACTATAACATAGATTTACAAAAGTCCACTGTGAACTCAAAAGCCAGGAATTTGACTGTTTTCTTTCTGCATGTGCTCTAGCCCAGGGACATTCCATATAGAAAGCTATTGCTGCTGCCTCAATGTTGAAGGCAGAGTGCTGGAAAACTGGTTGTGGGATGATGAAAACCTTGGTTTAATATCTCCAAATATTACCTTGATACACAGTAAAAAAATTTAAAACTTCTCATGGAATGAATGGATTGTATGTCCTTTCAGTAATGCTATTTTTTTGCAAGTAGACTTTTGATAAAAATTGAACAGGAGCCAATTTGAGGCTTCATTTTCTGGCAAGGAACCTAAGTTCATGTGTTCTGTGTTCTTGATTAAGAGCAGACCTATATACTTACAAACAAAAAAGAGCAAAAGGTAGGTTTGAAGTTCTCTTGCAAAAATGAGAAAATCTAAAAACTTTTCTTGCCTGAATAGATGATCACCACAATCTTTATCTTCTGACAAAAAAAGCAGTTTTTTGAGAAAAAAGAGTATCCTACTTTCTGATCTTTAATCATCATTTTCTTCTTTCTTTCTCTAAAGAAAGGATTGCTGGAGATAATTGTTCTGACCTCTGATGCCTACTGGCTTTAGACCTCCCAATACCTCAGAATCTTGAAACCCTATTTCACTGAAACTGTGAGTGAAATTTGGTATGTTTGGAAAGCATGATGTTCCACACTCTATGAACATGTAGTTAAGTAAGTCATTAACCCTGAGAGCAGAGCCTTGAGAGCCTTGCAAAATGAAGGAAAAACATGAACATTCAATGCTGAATTCTGAAGAACTGTTTACTAAGAAAAATCTTGTCTCTTCTTATATTCTTCTGTGCAAATCAAACAGATAGTGGTGTTGGTTGCACAACATTGTATATGTAATTAATGCCACTGAATTGATTACTTAATAATGATTAAAATGGCAAATTTTGTTATATATATTTTACGACAAAAATTTCCATAAAAAGAATGCCCATCTTTTCATACAGGAGTCTTGGATAAGCTTAAGAAGCTCAATGGACTGTTGATTTACATGATGATAGAAGACAGAAGCAAGACTCTATTCACAAGAAAAAAAATATCTATCTGAAGTCGCTGGAAAAGGATTCTGTGGTACTATTTTATGAGCAAAGGCTGCTTTTTAGGTTACTTGGAGAGATAGATTGAATTTCTTTTTCTTCATTTCCATTTTCAAGACTCTGATGTTTATAGATATTGTGGAATTCATTCACTTATTCATTCATTCTTTTATCTTTAGCAAGTGCTAGCTCTAAGAATATAGAAAATTATTTTATTTTAGAAAAGGATACAATCATTTGAAAAGTAACTTACCTGAAAAGATCATGACATGAAAAATATGAAATCAACAATACAGGGGTCTTCATGGATTTGAATATGCTGAATGGTCATAATCTGAGATTCCAAAGCAAAGATTCTTCCTCTTTTATTTTATTTTTTTAATATGGAGGTTTGGGGATATGTCCCTACTGATATTCTTTTTTTTTTTTTAAACATCAGGTAAATGTTTATTTTCTCTCATTCTAACCCAGAAAATGTACATAGGTCTCGAGTTAGCCCATGAAACTATCATCTACTACACATCTTTTTTTTTTTTAATTTTTAAATTTAATTTTATTTATTTTTTTATACAGCAGGTCTTTATTAGTCAGCAATCTTATACATATCAGTGTATACATGTCAATCCCAATCGCCCAATTCAGCACACCACCATCCCCACCCCCCCTGCCACTTTTCCCCCTTAGTGGCCATACGTTTGTTCTCTACATCTGTGTCTCAATTTCTGCCCTGCAAACTGGTTCATCTGTAGCAGTTTTCTAGGTTCCACATATATGCGTTAATATACGATATTTGTTCTTCTCTTTCTGACTTACTTCATTCTGCATGAGTCTCTAGATCCATCCACATCTCTACAAATGACCCAATTTCGTTCCTTTTTATGGCTGAGTAATATTCCATTGTATATATGTATCACATCTTCTTTATCCATTCATCTGTCGATGGGCATTTAGGTTGCTTCCATGACCTGCCTATTGTAAATAGTGCTGCAATGAACATTGGGGTGCATGTGTCTCTTTGAATTATTGTTTTCTCTAGGTATATGACCAGTATGGGATTGCTGTATCATATGGTAATTCTATTCTTAGTTTTTTAAGGAACCTCCATACTGCACTCCATAGTGGTTGTGTCAATTTACATTCCCACCAACAGTGCAAGAGGGTTCCCTTTTCTCCACACCCTCTCCAGCATTTGTTGTTTGTAGATTTTCTGATGATGCCCATTCTAACTGGTATAAGGTGATACCTCATTGTAGTTTTGATTTGCATTTCTCTAATAATTAGTGATGTTGAGCAGCTTACCATGTGCTTCTTGGCCATCTGTATGTCTTCTTTGGAGAAATGTCTATTTAGGTCTTCTGCCCATTTTTGGATTGGGTTTTTTGTTTTTTCATATTGAGCTGCATGAGCTGCTTGTAAATTCTGGAGATTAATCCTTTGTCAGTTGCTTCATTTGCAAATATTTTCTCCCATTCTGAGGGTTTTCTTTTCATCTTGTTTATGGTTTACTTTGCTGTGCAACAGCTTGGAAGTTTCATTAGGTCCCATTTGTTTATTTTTGTTTTTATTTCCATTACTCTAGGAGGTGGATCAAAAAAGATCTTGCTGCGATTTATGTCAAAGAGTGTTCTTGCTATGTTTTCCTCTAAGAGTTTTATAATGCCTGGTCTTACACTTAGGTCTCGAATCCATTTTGAGTTTATTTTTGTGTATGGTGTTAGGGAGTGTTCTAATTTCATTCTTTTATATGTAGCTGTCCAGTTTTCCCAGCACCACTTATTGAAGAGACTGTCTTTTCTCCATTGTATATACTTGCCTCCTTTGTCAGAGATTAGTTGACCATAGGTGCGTGGGTTTATCTCTGGGCTTTCTATCTTGTTCCATTGATCTATGTTTCTGTTTTTGTGCCAGTACCATATTGTCTTAATTACTGTAGCTTTGTAGTATAGTCTAAAGTCAAGGAGTCTGATTCCTCCAGCTCCATTTTTTTCCCTCAAGACTGCTTTCATTCACTATTTCACGTCTTTTGTGTCTCCATACAAATTTTAAGATGATTTGTTCTAGTTCCATAAAAAATGCCATTGGTAATTTGATAGGGATTGAATTGAATTTGTAGATTGTTTTGGGTAGTATAGTCATTTTCACAGTGTTGATTCTTCCAATCCAAGAACATGGTATATCTCTCCATCTGTTGGTATCATCTTTAATTTCTTTCATCAGTGTCTTATAGTTTTCTGCACACAGATCTTTTGTCTCCCTAGGTAGGTTTATTCCTAGATATTTTATTCTTTTTGCTGCAATGGTAAATGGGAGTGTTTCCTTAATTTCCCTTTCAGATTTTTCATCATTCGTGTATAGGAATGCAAGAGATTTCTGTGCATTAGTTTTGTATCCTGCAACTTTACCAAATTCATTGATTAGCTCTAGTAGTTTTCTGGTGACATCTTTAGGATTCTCTATGTATAGTATCATGTCATCTGCAAACAGTGACAGTTTTACTTCTTCTTTTCCAATTTGTATTTCTTTTATTTCTTTTTCTTCTCTGCCATGGCTAGGACTTCCAAAACTATGTTGAATAATAGTGGTGAGAGTGGACATCCTTGTCTTGTTCCTGATCTTAGAGGAAATGCTTTCAGTTCTTCACCATTGAGAATGATGTTTGCTGTGGATTTGTCGTATATGGCCTTTATTATGTTGAGGTAGTTTCCCTCTATGCCTACTTTCTGGAGAGTTTTTATCATAAATGGGTGTTGAATTTTGTCAAGAGCTTTTTCTGCGTCTATTGAGACGACCATACGTTTTTTATTCTTCAATTTGTTAATATGGTTTATCACATTGATTGATTTCATATATTGAAGAATCCTTGCATCCCTGGGCTAAATCCCACTTGATCATGGTGTATGATCCTTTTAATGTGTTGTTGTATTCTGTTTGCTAGTATTTTGTTGAGGATTTTTGCATCTATATTCCTCAGTGATATTGGTCTGTAATTTTCTTTTTTTGTAGTATCTTTGCTTGGTTTTGGTAACAGGGTGATGGTGGCCTCATAGAATGAGTTTGGGAGTGTTCCTTCCTCTGCAATTTTTTGCAAGAGTTTGAGAGGGATAGGTGTTAGCTCTTCTCTAAATGTTTGATAGAATTCACTTGTGAAGCCATCTGGTCCTGGACTTTTGTTTGTTGGAAGATTTTTAATCACGGTTTCAATTTCATTACTTGTGATTGGTCTGTTTATATTTTCTATTTCTTCTTGGTTCAGTCTTGGAAGGTTATACCTTTCTAAGAATTTGTCCATTTCTTCCAGGATATCCATTTTATTGGCATAGAGTTGCTTGTAGTAGTCTCTTAGGATGCTTTGTATTTCTGTGGTGTCTGTTGTAACTTCTTTTTCTTTTCTAATTTTATTGATTTGAGTCCTCTCCCACTTTTTCTTGATGAGTCTGGCTAATGGTTTATCAGTTTTGTTTATCTTCTCAAAGAACCAGCTTTTAGTTTCATTGATCTATGCTATTGTTTTCTTTATTTCTATTTCATTTATTTCTGCTCTGATATTTATGATTTCTTTCTTTCTGCTAACTTTGGGTTTTGTTTGTCCTTTTTCTGTAGTTCCTTTAGGTGTAAGGTTAAATTGTTTATATGAGATTTTTCTTGTTTCTTGAGGTAGGCTTGTATAGCTATAAGCTTCCCACTTAGAACTGCTTTTGCTGCATCCCATAGGTTTTGGATCATCATGTTTTCATTGTCATTTGTCTCTAGGTATTTTTTGATTTCCTCTTTGATTTCTTTTTTTTTGTGTGTGTGGTACGCGGGCCTCTCACTGTTGTGGCCTCTCCCGTTGCAGAACGCAGGTTCTGGACGCGCAGGCTCAGTGGCCATGGCTCATGGGCCCAGCCGCTCCGCGGCATGTGGGATCTTCCCAGACCGGGGCACGAACCTGCATCCCCTGCATCGGCAGGTGGACTCTCAACCACTGCGCCACCAGGGAAGCCCGCTCTTTGATTTCTTTAGTGATCTCTTGGTTATTTAGTAATGTATTGTTTGGCCTCCATGTGTTTGTGTTTTTTACGTTTTTTTCCCTGTAATTCATTTCTAATCTCATAGTATTGTGGTCAGAAAAGATGCTTGATATGACTTCAGTTTTCTTAAATTTACTGTGGCTTGATTTGTGACCCAAGATGTGATCTATCCTGGAGAATGTTCCATGCGCACTTGAGAAGAAAGTGTAATCTGCTGTTTCTGAATGGAATGTCCTATAAATATCAATTAAATCTCTCTGGTCTATTGTGTCATTTAAAGCTTCTGTTTCCTTATTTATCTTCATTTTGGATGATTTGTCCATTGATGTAAGTGAGGTGTTAAAGTCCCCCACTATTATTGTGTTACTGTCGATTTCCTCTTTTATAGCTGTTAGCAGTTGCCTTATGTATTGAGGTACTCCTATGTTGGGTGCATATATATTTATAATTGTTATATCTTCTTCTTGGATTGATCCCTTGATCATTATGTAGTGCCCTTCCTTGCCTCCTGTAACATTCTTTATTTTAAAGTCTATTTTTTCTGATATGAGTATAGCTACTCCAGCTTTCTTTTGATTTCCATTTGCATGGAATATCTTTTTGCCTCCCCTACTTGCAGTCTGTATGTGTCCCTAGGTCTGAAGTAGGTCTCTTGTAGACAGCATATAGATGTGTCTTGTTTTCGTATCCATTCAGCAAGCCTGTGTCTTTTGGTTGGAGCATTTAATTCATTCATGTTTTAGGTAATTATCGATATGTTTGTTCCTGTGACCATTTTCTTAATTTTTTTGGGTTTGTTTTTGTAGGTCCTTTTCTTCTCTTGTGTTTCCCACTTCGAGAAGTTCCTTTAGCATTTGTTGTAGAGCTGGCTTGGTGGTGCTGAATTCTTTTAGCTTTTGCTTTTCTGTAAAGCTTTTGATTTTTCCATCGAATCTCAATGAGACCCTTGCTGGGTAGAGTTGGTTGTAGTTCCTTCCCTTTGATCACTTTAAGTATATCATGCCACTCCCTTCTGGCTTGTAGAGTTTCTACTGAGAAATCAGCTGTTAACCTTATGGGAGTTCCCTTTTATGTTAGTTGTCATTTTTCCCTTGCTGCTTTCAATAATTTTTCTTTGTCTTTAATTTTTGCCAGTATGATTACTATGTGTCTCAGTGTGTTTCTCCTTGGGTTTATCCTGTATGGGACCATCTGCGCTTCCTGGACTTGGGTGGCTATTTCCTTTCCCATGTTAGGGAAGTTTTCGACTATAATCTCTTCAAATATTTTCTCTGGTCCTTTCTCTCTCTCTTCTCCTTCTGAGACCCGTATAATGTGAATGTTGTTGCATTTAATGTTGTCCCAGAGGTCTCTTAGGCTGTCTGCATTTCTTTTCATCCTTTTTTCTTTATTCTTTTCTGCAGCAGTGAATTCCACCATTCTGTCTTCCAGGTCACTTATCCGTTCTTCTGCCTCAGTTATTCTGCTATTGATTCCTTCTAGTGTAGTTTTCGTTTCAGTTATTGTATTGTTCATCTCTGTTTGTTTGCTCTTTAATTCTTCTAGGTCTTTGTTAAACATTTCTAGCATCTTCTCTATCTTTGCCTAGATTCTTTTTCCGAGGTCCTGGATCATCTTCACTATCATTATTCTGAATTCTTTTTCTGGAATGTTGTCTATCTCCACTTCATTTAGTTGTTTTTCTGGGGTTTTATCTTGTTCCTTCATCTGGTACATAGCCCTCTGCCTTTTCATCTTGTCTATCTTTCTGTGAATGTGGTTTTTGTTTCAGAGGCTGCAGGATTCTAGTTCTTCTTGCTTCTGCTGTCTGCCCTGTGGTGAATGAGGCTATCTAAGAGGATTGTGCAAGTTTCCTGTTGGAAGGGACTGGTGGTGGGTAGAGCTGACTGTTGCTCTGGTGGGCAGAGCTCAGTAAAACTTTAATCTGCTTGACTGCTGATGGGTGGGGCTGGGTTCCCTCCCTGTTGGTTGTTTGGCCTGAGGCAACCCAACAGTGGAGCCTACCTGGGCTCTTTGATGGGGCTAATGGTGGACTCTGGGAGGGCTCACGCCAAGGAGTACTTCCCAGAACTTCTGCTGCCAGTATCCTTGTCCCCATGGTGAGCCACAGCCACTGCCCACCTCTGCAGGAGACCCTCCAACACTAGCAGGTAGGTCTGGTTCAGTCTCCTCTGGGGTCACTGCTCCTTCCCCTGGGTCCCGATGTGCACACTACTTTGTGTTTGTCCTCCAAGAGTAGAGTCTCTGTTTCCGCCAGTCCTGTCAAAGTCCTGCAGTCAAATCCCACTAGCCTTCAAAGTCTGATTCTCTAGGAATTCCCCCTTCCGTTGCCAGACCCCTAGGTTGGGAACCTGACGTGGGGCTCCGAACCTTCACTCCAGTGGGTGGACTTCTGTGGTATAAGTGTTCTCCAGTCTTTGAGTCACCCACCCAGCAGTTATGGGATTTGATTTTACTGTGATTGCACCCCTCTTCCTGTCTCATTGTGGCTTCTCCTTTGTCTTTGGATGTGGGGTATCTTTTTTGGTGAGTTCCAGTGTCTTCCTATCGATGATTGTCCAGCAGCTAGTTGTGATTCTGATGTTCTCGCAAGAGGGAGTGAGAGCACGTCCTTCTACTCCGCCGTCTTGGTTCCTAATCCCTACTGATTTTCTGAACATTCATAATATTTGATTCCTTCCATTTCTATTTTTATGAAGTAATTATTTTCATAACCTGGAGACAAACTGCCTTTACTTACATCACACAGGTATTTTTATAGTGAATGAAAAATCACACTTATGATGTGGAGCTTTAGGATATATTATTATATTCTTTCTGCGGAGTTAGACTTTACCTCAGAGTAATTTCTCAATTGCTCCATGATAGGTGGATGTGAAATGCATCATTTTTATATGATTAAAAATAGTCACTTTGATTATCTAAAGATTTTACAACTATTGCACCTTTCAAAAAGGATTGAATCTTGGTTTATAGAAATTGAAATAATTCTACCTGTATTTTTAGCTGGATTTAAATGTGATGGTTTCACATCAGTGGACAGTGTCTTTGGAAGATCTTGCTTCTGCCAATTCTCTAATACTGAGCTGTGTCAAACAGATCAAAGAAAGTAGAAAGTTAGGAAATTTCCTTTAAATATGTTGACAAAATTATCTGTAAATATGAATGAGAGCTGGGTGTTCAAATTTTTTGAGTTCATATAATTCAGATATTGGAAACATCACCATTTTTCTCCATGAATAAACAGCAAGTTTTATTATTGTTCCTCTTATCCAAATTATCTAGGCTATTTTTAATTTTCCACTTTAATCTTCTAGGGTGGACATGGTCATATAGGAGGTACACATACACACACTGCCAGTTGAATATTCAAGCTTTATTCTATTGCCAAGATGTGATTTGTAACAAACCTGTTGATATGATTTTATATTCTCTGCAGAAATCACTCTGTAGTAAACCAGGTTTCTGGCCACAGCAGTATCCCCTGCTAAGAGCTAATAAGCCATAGTATTGAGAAGCCAGGCTGGAATTTAGCTGTTTAATTGTTTTCATGTGTTTGCATTAGAATGGGTATGAACCCTAACAAGTCAGCTTTACAAAGGTTGGAGGTGGAATCCAGGCCTTGTTCTCAAAGAGCTAAAGCTAAAACAGTCCCTTAGTTAGCCTGCCTTAGCAGTCTCTGTTTCTCAGGAAATAAATTCTATTGCTTTTGAAGAAAGCAAAGTTATTTGAAGGAAAGCAGTTATTTGAAGGAAAGACTGTCTCTCTTGTCTAATACTTCCACTTCCTCCTCTTTTCTCTTGGCATTTCTTAGAACCCTGCAATTATCCGAGTAAATAAAGTTAAGCCTTTACTACCAAAAAATAACTTCCAGACTACTCATGGATCATGGACTTTATAGCCTTGCATAGATTCCTCAGATCTACTTTCTGAGGTAGGTATATTATACCATACACTATTTTTTAAAACAGCTTTATTGAGGTGTAATTAATATACAAAGAACTGCGCATACTTAATGCATACAATTTGATGGATTTGAACATACCCAAACACCTGTGAAACCATTACTACAATCAAGGTAATAGAGGCTCAGAGAGAAGGAATTTGCTAAACATTCCAGAGGTAATACAGGGACTAGTAGGGATTTGAACACTGGTCTTTCTGACTCCAAAATCCATGCTCTTTCCAATTTCAAAGCTGCCACGTTATATTTTCACCTGGACTGATGTTTGTGTGTTGGCATAGGACTTGCTAGAGATGTTAGCATGGAAGACCTGTAGGTATGGGACTACTTTTTCCATCAAAAATGAAGATGTAAACATACTTATGAGACACAACAATTGGAATTAGAATGTCCAAAAAATCTGGAGTATATTCAATTCCAGAAATTTCACTTTAGTCAGAGACAAGAGATAGTCACACTGTCTAATTATATCTGTTTCTCAGTTGTAAAAGCAAATGGGGGGGTTGTGTGGATAGCAGGAGTGGGTTAAGAAGCTCTGCTTCCCCAAACTGCCACAGAATCACAAACCACATTTTGCGTGGTGGATGGGTCCCTCTTTCTAGGGGGATACAGTATCATTTTATTAATACCTCTTTAAAGCAGTAGTGAGCTATATACATGTGTATATATGGTATTAGATGTATTAAACTGCTTATTAAATTTAATTTTCATATATTGCCTTTCTCCTAAGTATGTGCTTATGGCAATACATACTGACATATGGAGGTGTTGGAATCACTGAAAATATAATTATTCTTAAGTTTTCAGCATGTAACATACTGTGCAAGGGGATAAAGTTAAATTGCAAAGTTTTGATTCCTCTCCAACTGTAAAAATAATTTTCACTACACAATTTGGTCAATGTAGAAAGCATTTAAAAAAAAGTAAAAATGACTTTGAACTTCATCAATCAGATATGACTATTATTGTTCTTTGGTGTATTGATAAAGTTATTTAAAAGAAAGATTTATATATGTTGCTACATGTATGGAAAATGAGTGAAGAAATAAATGTTTAATATTTTATACCACTCAGTGTAGAGGAATTAAGGTTGCACAATAGCAAGGTACTCTAGCATTTCACAGAAGAGTAACAAAACAATTGTATTTATAAATAGACATTTCAAGAAAAAAGAAGCATGGATTCCCTTTAAAGTATGCACTGAAAACCTAATTTTGTATGGTAATCAGGATTATGGATCCATAATTTGAAGTCATGGTTAAAAAAAAAAAGCCCATGGCTACCTAGTGTTAAATGATGGCCCCTCCCTCCATCCTCAACTGGGATACTGTTCTAAGGGCTGATGGTTTGTTTTACTTCCCACTTAAAAATAGCTAGAGAAAGAAACCATATGGAACAAAGTCTAAAAGTATTATTATGTAGCAGATTGTATTTTTGGAAAATGGTTGCAAAATAACTCCCATGTCACATACACTTTTAGAGCCTTGCCACTCACCCATTAAAAGATGGAGTCTAATTTGTTCCCTCAACTTGAATTTGGGTAGGATTGTAATTGCTTCACAAATGGACTCCAGTTGAGGTGACTTTGCATTACTTATGATACTAGCAAAGAACAGAATATAAGCTTCTATTTAGTTCTCTTGGTATGACTTGGAGGAAGTCAGACCATGGAAGCTGACCAACTCCCCTGATATTGCTGTGCTGTGAGGGAGCTGAAATTAGCCTACATGGAGAGAATACATAGAGGAACATTGAATCTACAAGTTAGGAGAGATGTGTCTAGCCGTCCCAGCTACTCCAGCTCCTCATGGTTCCAATCTATCTACTGTGTGACTACAAATAAGGGACTCTGAGCCAGAACCGTAAACTGATCCCTTTCTGAATTTCTGAGCTACAGAAATCATGAAAGAGAATACAATGATTGTTGTTTTAAGCAACTACATTTTGGGGTGATTTATCATGTAGCAATAGATAATTGGAGCAGAATTGGATGCAGAAATGGAGTGCTGACATAACAAAAATCTCAAGTGGACAGAATCCTTTAGGAAGAGACTGTTAGTGAAACCCTGAAGTACCTAGGGAGGTTTGTTGGTGAAAGCTGGAAGAAACTCGAGGAGAGCCTAAGCAGTAGCCTAAAGGGTCTCAAGAAGACTGTCTGAAAGGGCTTAAAGCAAAAGGAGGAAATCATAATTGGAAGTTGGAGAAAGAGGGACCCTTGTTATGTAGCGGCAGAAAGTTTAGCAAAATTCTTGCCTGTGTGAATGTGGAACATAGACTGTGTTCCTAATGAACTCAGTGATATGGCTTTTCTTGCTGCCCATAATAAAATAAAAGAGGAGAGTGATGAACTAATGAGCAAATTATTCAGTTCTGAGTGAAATTCTTAGGAAATGCAAAGGATTCAGAGCAGTCTTTTCAGAAAGCAAATTGTTCTCAAATTTAAAAAGGGCTTTAGGACAAAGACCTAAGGGAAAGATAGGGCTAGAATATTCTTTTAAGACCTCAGAAAGTTCTAAGGCATAATACATGAAGTTCATGAGAGGCCCCAAGCCAGAACCACTCAGATGAGCCTTCCCTAAATTCTTGGCCTACAGAAACCAGTGGAAATAATAAAATGACTGTTGTTTTAAGTCAATCCAATTTTCAGTGAGTTTTTTAAAGAAATAGATAACCAGAACATATTCAAAAGACAAAAATAATGTATAAAGTCATAAATACTCATTTTTAATTTTAAAAATTACTTTATCACCAGGGAGTAAGGTAAACATTATTCAGGTATGTGGATATTAAATAAATTACTTTACGTGAAAAGTAAAAAATTAAAACAAAAACTTTCCACTTAAATACTAAACCTTATTTAAATATTGACTCAAATACGTGTTCCCTTTTTTATTAAATCATCATTAAAATAGAATGGAAATATTTTTAGACTGGGGACTTTGGCTTTCACACTATGGGTGTTGCAACATATGACACCCCTCTTCAGAAAGATGAGTGTTATAGACAGGGGGTCCATAACAGTAATTTTAATTATTTAATTTTCACCCAGAAGTGAAAGTTTCCATATATAAGTAAAGTTTCTCACCATGTGAGCTTTCACATTGACATGTTGAGAAAACTGATATGACTTTCTTTTACATAAAATTAAAGGTGTCTGACACTGTGCCTTTAATCAGCAATAGATATTATATTCCGAATCTTCTATAGGATTCTTCTTCACCACCTTTTTCCACCCCTCCTTCTTCTCTTCCCCCCTTTCTTCCTCCTCCTCTTTTTCTCTTCCCTCCTCCTTCTTCTGTTACTTTAAAAGATAGTTTTCTTTATGATAGGTCAAAATATTGTTTCTCTTTACTTTGATCCCTTTATCATTTGCATCTGTATAACATGTTTAGTCTAGTTGCTAGCAATATTTAAGAAGAAAACCCTTCATTGTATTAAAAATGAGTGATGGAAGTAATTATTCCTGACTTCAGGGAGTTCACATTTTATTGTGGGAAATAGTCACGTATTGATCTCATCGCCGTATTCTCATACACATGTAAGTAAAACGGGTAATGAGCTTGAGATCACAGAAAAGAGAGTGATGAATATTTTGGCGTGATGAATATTTTAGGGGTGAAGATGGGATTTAAGCAGTGGTGTACTGAAGTCAGCTTGCACTGATTTGGCGATGCTTTTATGGAAGAGATGTCTTTTGAACTAAGCTTTAAAATATAAGTAGAAGAAAAAAGAATGGATATATGTATATGTATAACTAACTCAGTTTGCTGTACACCTGAACTAACACATTGTATATCAACTATACTCCAATAAAAATTTTTAAAAAATTTAAAAAGTATAAAAAAATATAAGTAAAAGTATTTTTGCTGGGTTGAAAGAGAGAATGGGCTGGGAGAGAGCAGTCTAGGTAATAATAATGGCTACCATTTACTGGGTGCTAACTATGGCCTAGGTGCTGTGCTAATTAAGCACTTACACTGTCATAATGCATCCTCGAAACAGTTCTGTGCGGTAGATATTACCTATTCCATTTTACATGGGAGATGGAGGCTCATGACTTGAAATCATGTCCATCATCTGAAAGGTTTACCACTGCACTTTACTGCCTCAAAAATAAATAAGTGGATATGGGTAATTTGAGGGGTAGAGGTGGACTAAGTTTAACAAAATGCATTATTTCTCTTATTACTCCTTTACATAACCTACTATTTTCTAAAGTTATGTATAGATTTCTCTGGCTGGGGCAAATTTATTCTCCAGGCAAACTCATTGATTTCATAATATAGAAGATTCCTTTAAGATATTTTGTAGTTTATTCGGAATACTAAATTTCAGGAGAGCAGTGAGTGATAAGGTTGAAACAGTTGACACATACAGTCAGTTGAAGTTGTGACCTGCCTAGTGTTTTGGGTAGGGAAATTTAGGTGGCCTGCAAAGAAGAGGAAGGAGTTAGCCAAAGTTAACTGACAGGGACAGACTGAGAGAAGACATTTGCAGCACATATAACCAAAAAGGGATTAATATCTAGACTATATAAGGAACTCCTGCAAATCAGCAAGGATAACATAGGAAAACCATCCGTAAAAGGCAAAGTGCTTGAATAAGCAATCCATAGAAGAAAAAATCCCAAATGACCAATCAGTATATAAAGAGGTATGAAACCTCAGTAGAAATCAGAAAAATGCAAATTAATAACTCAGCCTCCAGCTTCTTAAAAAAGATGTCTTACTCAGTTTTTATATTATTATGATTATGTAAATATTACTAATATCTACAGTTATATTTCATTTGATTTATAGCTTTTAATAACAACTTTACAGAGGTATAATACACAATACAATAAGGTACACATTTAAAGTGGAAATTTGATAAGATTTTACATGTGTTTACTCCCGTGAAACCATCACCACAATCAAGATAATGAACATACCCATCACTCTCAAAAGTTTTCTTGTGTCCCTTTATAATCTCTCCATACTGCCCATCACCTCATAAACAATCACTGATACACATTTTGTCATAAAGATTAGCTTGTGTTTTCAAGCATTTTACATAATTGAATCATAGAGCATGAGTCTATTTTGGTCTGGCTTCTTCCACTTAACATAATTATTGTGAGAGTCACTCATGTGGTTGCAAATCACAATAGGTTGTTTACTTTTATTGCTGAATTGTATTCCATTGTAGGGATGTACTACCTTTTTGTGTGTGTGCACCTGATGATGGATGATTGTGTTGTTTCCAGTTTTTAGCTATTATAAATAAAAACACTATGAACATTCATTGAACATTCATTTACAAATCTTTATATGGATATAAGTTTTCATTTCTCTTGGTTAAGTGCCTAGGGGTGAAATGAGAGTTCCAATTCTTTCACACCCTCTCCAACACTTGGTATTGTCAGTCTTTGGTCTTTTTAATTTTAGCCATTCTACTAGGTGTATAGTCTTAACTCATTGTGGTTTTAATTTCTGTTGCCCTAATAACTAATGACATTAAGCATCTCTTATGTTCTTATTTGCCATCTGCATATCGTCTTCTTTTTTTAATTGAAGTATAATTGATGTACAATATTATATAAGTTATAGGTGTACAATATAGTGATTCATAATTTTTAAAGGTTATACTCCATTTATAGTTATTATAAAATAATGGCTATATTCCCTCTGTTGTACAATATATACTTGTAGCTTATTTTTTACATAATAGTTTGTATCACTTAATCCCCCCCTCCTGTATTTTCCCTTCTACTTTCCCACTCCCCACTGGTAACCACTAGTTTGTTCTCTATATCTGTGACTCTGCTTCTTTTTTGTTATATTCACCAGTTTGTTGTATTTTTTAGATTCCACATATAAGTGATATTACACAGTATTTGTCTTTCACTGTCTGACTTATTACACTTCGCATAATGCCCTCCAAGTCCACCAATGTTGCTGCAAATGGCAAAATTTCATTCATTTTCATAGCTGAGTAGTATTCCATTTTGTGTGTGTGTGTGTGTATATATGTATGTATGTATATATATATATATATATATATATATATATATATATATATATCTTCTTTATCCATCCATCTGTTGATGGACACTTAGGTTGCTTCCATGTCGACAATTGTAAATAATGCTACTATGAATATTGGGGTGCATGTATCTTTTCAAATTAGTGTTGCTGATGTTGCTTTTTGATATATACTCAGAGTGGAATTGCTGGGTCATATGGTAGTTCTATTATTAGTTTTTTGAGAAGCTTCTATACTGTTTTCCACAGTGGCTGCATCAATTACATTCCCACCAACAGTGTATAAGTGCTCCTTTTTCACCAAATCCTCACCAGCGTTTGTCATTTGTGTTCTTTTTGATGATAGCTATTCTGACAGGTGTGAGGTGATACCTCATTGTGGTTTAGATTTGCACTTCCCTGATGATTAGCAATGTTGAGCATCTTTTCATGTGCCTCTTGGCCATCTGCATTTCCTCTTTGGAAAAATGTCTATTCAGGTCTTCTGCCTTTTTAAAAGTTGAGTTGTGGGGTTTTTTTGATGTTGAGTTGTATGAGCTGTTTATATACATTGGATATTAACCCCTTATTGGTAATATCATTTGCAAGTATTTTCTCACATTTATTAGGTTGTCTTTTCATTTTGTTGATGGTTTACTTTGCTGTGCAAAAGATTTTAAGTTTAATTAGGTCTCATTTGTTTATTTTTGCTTTTATTTCCTTTGCTTTAGGAGACAGATCCAAAAAAATATTGCTAAGATTTATGTCAAAGAGCGTTCTGCCTATTTTTTCCTCCAGGAGTTTTATGGTTTACATTTAGTTCTTTAATCCACTTTGAGTTTATTTTTGTATATGGTGTCAGAGAATGTTCTAATTTCCTTCCTTTATAGGTAGCTATCCAGTTTTCCTAGCACCACTTATTGAAGAGACTGCCTTTTCTCCATTGTATATTCTTACCTCCTTTGTTGTAGATTAACTGACCATAAATGCTTGGGTTTATTTATGGGCTCTGTATTCTGTTCCATTGATCTATGTGTCTGTTTTTGTGTGAGTATCATACTGTTTTGATTACTGTAGCTTTTGCAGTATAGCCTGAGGTTAGGGAGCATGATTTCTCCAGTTCTGTTCTTCTTTCTCAAGGTTGTTTTGGCTATTTAGGGTCTTTTGTGCTTCCATACAAATTTAGAAATTATTTGTTCTAGTTCTGTGAAAAATACCATTGGTAATTTGATAGGTATACACTGAATTGCACTAAATTATATTTTGGCAGGGATTTCATACTACCCAAGGTTACTTTGGGTATTATGGTCACTTTAACAATATTAATTTTTCTAATGCAAGAACACAGTATATCTTTGTGTCATCTTCAATTTCTTTCATCAGTGTCTTATAGTTTTCTGAGTACAGGTTTTTACTGCCTTAGGTAGATTTATTCCTAGGTATTTTATTCCTTTTGATGCAGTGGTATATGGGATTGTTTCCTTAATTTCTCGTTCTGATAGTTTGTTGTTAGTGTACAGAAATGCAACAGATTTCTGTATATTAGTTTTGTATCTTGCAACTTTACAAAATTCATTGATGAGGTCTGATAGTTTTCTGGTGACATGTTTAGGATTTTATGTATAGTATCATGTCATCTGCAAACAGTGACTGTTTTTACTTCTTTTTCAATTTGGATTCCTTTTATTTCTTTTTCTAGTCTGATTGCTGTAGCTAGGACTTTTAATACTATGTTGAATAAAATTGGCGAGAGTGAGCATTCTTGTCTTGTTCCTGATCTTAGAGGATATGCTTTCAGCTTTTCACCATTGAGTATGATGTTAGTTGTGGGCTTGTCATATATGGCCTTTACTTTGTTGAGTAATGCTCCCTCTTGCATATCTTCTTTAATGAAGTGTATGTTCACATCCTTTGCTCATTTTTAAAATTGAGTTTTAAAAGTTTTCTTATTGTTGAGTTTTAAATTCTTCTTTATATGTTCTGATAAAAGTCGTTTATCAGATCTATGACTTACAAATGTTTTCTACCAGTTTGTGGCTTGTCTTTATTTTCTTAAGTTTTGAAGCTTTCAAAAAACAAAAGTTTAAAATTTTATTGAAGTTCATTTTATTAATTTTTTTCTTTTATAGATTGTGCTAATAGTGTTGTATCCAAGAAATCTTTGCTTAACTCAAGGTCACAAAGATTTTCTCCTAATTTTTCTTCTAGACGTTTTATAATTTTAGGTTTTACTTTTAGGCTTATGATTCATTTTGGTTTAATTTTTGTATATGATGTGAGGTATAAATCAAAGTTTTTTTTTTTTGAATATGGAATTCCAATTGTTCCAGCACTGTTTATTGAAAAGACTTCCTTTTCTCCACTGAATTTCCTTTGCATCTTTATAGAAAATCACACGTGTGGGTCTATTTCTAGCTCTTCATTCTACTCCATTCATCTACTTATGTATATTGATTCAGATATCACATTGTTTTTACTATATTGTTTTACAAGTTTTCTTTTTAACTTGTCAAGATGAAGTTATGATGAAAATAAGCTGGTGTGGGGATATGGGGACATTTAGGTTGGGTGGCTCAGGTGAAGTATTTTGGCTTTTTTACATTGATGTCATACTCACTGAGGGCAGAGATCAACTCCTCCATGGTCAGAGAGTACTTATGGTCCTTTCTCTTGCTTCAGGAGGTGCCAGAGCTTGTGCTCTTCATTTTTCAGTCTTGCTGGACATCATTAGCAAAACCTGAGATGAATTTCTGGGCAGCTAGGGAGATGAGCTAAATTATTTGTGGATCTGAGGCTCCAAAGTCAGCATTGTTCAGGGAATAGCCAGTCACTGTTCCTGGGTTCTTAGATGTATAATCCTCTAGCCACACCAGGGAGTCCACTAGAGGCTTGCCGAGCATCTCTTCCTTCACATCTGTGTTGGCCTGCTGGGCAGGAAGTAAACCCCATTAGACATGGCCCCCTGGTGGTGCTGTGGGAAGAGGGTGGGTACCAGATGCTGTTCCAGCTCCAGGCCCTCCTGCTGTCCCCAGGACCCTGAAGGTTCTGAGGGGCTGTGCAGCCTCCCTGGATACTTTCACTATAGTTGTATGATGATTCTTGAAACCAGGAAGTGTTAATCCTTCAGCTTTGTTCTTTTTCAAAATTTTCATGGCTGTCCTTTGCATTTACAGTGAATTTTAGAATCAGTTTGTCAATTTCTACAAAAGTCCTGCTGGGATTTTTCACTGGATTTTTTAAATCTATACATCAATTTGGGGAGAACTAACATCTTAATGTTGAGTTTTGTGACCCATTAACAAAGTATAGCTCTCCATGTATTTAAGTCTTTAGTTTCTCTTAACAACGTTTTGTAGTTTTGGGTATAGAAGTCTCTCACACCTCTGATCAGATTTATTCTTATTTCATTGTATTTGGCTTCTTTCACTTAGTCATATGCACTTAAGTTTCCTCCATTTCTTTTTGTGACTTGAGAGCTCATTTCTTTTTAGTGTTGAATAGTAGTCCGTTGTCTGGATGTACCACAGTTTATGAATATATTCACCTATTGAGGGTCATCTTGGTTGCTCCCAAGTTTTGGTAATTGTGAATAAAGCTGCCATAAACATCCATATGAAGATTGTTGTGTGGACATAGCTTTCAACACATTTGAGTAGATAATAAGGAGCACCATTGCTGGATTGTATGGTAAGAGTATGTTTAGTTTTGTAAGAAACTGCCAAACTCTCTTCCAAAGTGACTGTACCATTTTGCATTCTCATCTGGAAATGAATGAGCACTTCTGTTGCTCCACATTCTCACCAGCATTTGATATTGTTGGTGTTTTGGATTTTGGCCATTCTAATAGGTATGTAGTGGTAACTTGTTCTTTTAATTTGCAATTCCCCAATCTTGTATGAAGTTGGCAATGCAGACTTTTTTAGGCTGAGACTTTTTTCCCCAGCTTTATTGAGATATAATTGATATATAACATTATGTAAGTTTAAGGTGTACCTCGTATTGATTTGATACACTTATATATTCCAAAATGCTTGCCACCATAGCATTAGCTAACACTTGCATGATGCCACTTTTGTGTGTGTGTGTGTGTGTGTGTGGTGAGTACATTTAAGATATACTCTCTTAGCAACTTTCAAGTATATAATACAGTATTGTTAACTATAATCACCATGTTGTACATTAGATCTCCAGAATTTATTCATCTTATTACTGGAGTTTATACTCTTTGACCAACAGCTCTCCTTTTCCCCTACTCCCCAGGCCCTGGTAACCACCATTCTAGCCTCTGTTTCTATATTTGGCTTTTTTATATTCCACATACGAGTGACTTAACAGTATTTGTCTTTTTTTGTTGTGTCTTTTTTTTCATGGCCGATAGTATGGTGTGTTTTGTGTGTATTTAAGAATAATATGTATTATGCTATTTGTTGGAGCATTCTCCTAGAGATCACTATCTTTTGTTACTTAGTGTTCAGTGTCTTAAAAAACACTGTCTTTTTTATTGTTTGCTTCAGGTGGTAGAATAAGTCCAACCCCTGTTAATTCATCTTGGTTGGAAGTCTGAGTTCTTGGGTAATAATTTTCCTTTCTCTTGGGCCTTTTCCCTTACTCCTTTTTGGTTTCCTTAGGTGTTTTTTTTTTTTTTTTTTTTTTTTGTATCCATGACTAATTATCCTTAAACTTCATGTCAGAAATTCAAATTTCCTCTCCATACGTTCAGACGTTAGGTAATTTATCAATTTAATATTTTCTTAGGAACATCCTGTCTGAAGCTTTCAATGCAGACTAGTTGCTGTCTTTTCAATACTTTGAAATCCCAGTATTGTCCTGGGATTTCTCTTAACTTACTTAAAATATTATATAAGTATTGCTGTTAACTAATTCTAATATTCTACAGACTTACTTCTTTACTCTTTTGTGTTTTATGGACCTCTTAGCTTCCTTTTTCTTGATTTACTCCCTAGTTTTGGTGGAATACATCTTTCAGTAGCTTACTGAGAATAGATACATGAGAGAGAAATTTCCTTGAGAACTTATAGGACTGAAAATATCTTTATTCTATGCTCCCATTTGATTTACAATTTGTATTGTTATAGAATTCTAGGTTGTATACCAATTTCCCTCAGAATTTTAAGGTATTGTGCCATTTTTTCCCCAGAGTCCAGTATTGCAATTGAGAAGTCTGAAACATTCTAATTCCCACTCTTTCGTTGGCAATCTGCTTTTCTCTTTGGAGGCTTGTGGTGTCTTTATCTTTAGTATCATAAAAATTTTCACTGATCCCCATTACTTAGCACTTAAAAAAATATCTTTGAGAATATTAATTTCAGTGTTTAAAGTTGTATTTTGTTCTTTGTATTGACTCTATTTCTTCTGGCCTTCATTTTTCTTTTCATTTATATTTGTCACTATCATTCGTGTCAAAGATTTTTCTTCTGATATCTGGTAAGTTTTTCCTGTTTATAATTAAGAATGAAGGATTAAAGATTTGCCCAAAAGGTGTGTGTGTGTAAGTGTGTGTCTTCAGGGTGTGTTGATTAAACTGTGTTCTCTGTAGGCTATTTGGGTGGGGAGCACACTTCTCCATTGTTCAGTAAACTCTGAGTATGTGGATATTTTCTTTATTCATGGTTAGTTTTCCAAGGTAGAAATCCTTTAACTTTACCTTCTTGCTTAGGGTTATAAGGCTTACTGCCAGCATTCCAAGAGTCAAGATGGAGGATGGGGAGGTGGGATTAAGGATCTTGCTATTTAGTATCTAGAATTTCACTCACTATGGCATTTCTGCCCCCAGCTGTGCCCAGGGACTCCTAGTGCAAAGCTTCTAAGGTTCAAGCTCTTTAGTCTTTGTTGGGGTGATGGAGGATATCTAAGGATTTAATTGCTCCTTTTTTTTTATATTAACAACAGGCTTTTATTAAACAACAATATATCATTTATAATAACTTTTTAAAATCCAATTTAAATCAGAGGTACAAAAATTCCACACAACACTAAAAATATTATCAAGAGAAATTTTTAAAGATCTAAGTAAGAGTCTACATCTGTATAGATGCTCATTCTACCAAATCTATCTATTACTCAAAACAGTCTCAATTAAAACTCAGCAGTGGGGTGCAGTGTGTGTATGTACATGTATGTGTGTTTGACAAAATAATGATGAAACGTGTATGAAAATGCAAAGGGTCAAGAATAGCAAAGACAACTTTAAAAAGAATAAAATGGTAAGTCTTACCCTACATGATATCAGGACTTATTTATTATAAAGTTATTGTAAATAGAGCATGAGATATTAGCATAAGAAAAGACAAACCAGTGAGTCCAGAAACAGATTCACATATATATGTGCACTTGATTTATGACATTAGTGTCACTGCAGAGCAGTGGGGAAAGGAAGATTCTAGTCAGCAACACATGGAGTAGAACCACTGTGTTTTAACTGCTTCTTATACACAGATAACCAATGCTATCTTCAGTCCCACCAGAACCTGAACTTCAGAGGTACCTGGTAGACCCAGCTTGAGAGCCTTTTTATGGTTCTTCAAGGTTTACATCTTGGTTCTAGGCAAGAATTTGGTTTTCTCTTGTCTTCTAAGTCAGTTATTATAAGTCCATGTACTTTCCACCTTCCAATATTTAGTTGACATCTCTCTTTTCTATTTTATCCTCTTCTGTTCTTTTTGCTCTGTAGGTTTGGAACTTAAAAAAATCCTTTCAATGTAATTTTAATGTGTTCTTAGGAGGCACCAGAGATTAACGAATGGTTGAGATATGGTCTCTTTTGACTTTTAACTGTGAAATGTAACAAATGTATAGAAAAGTATTAAAAAAATATAGTTCACTGATTTTCACAAAGTAACCAGTCAGGTTAAGAAACAGAGCATTGCCAATCTACCAGAATCCTCTCTCATGCTTGAAAAATTCATGTTGTAAGAATCTTCATCCCGTCACAATAAGTATAATTTCAATGCACCCCAAATATTCTGAAATTTATTGTATGGCCTCTGAAGTGTGTCACTTGATACCAAACTAGCCCCATTTTCTCTATATTTTCCAGCTGTCTATTTTACAGAGAAAATATTCCTTATAATAGGTAATATTTAGTGCTGATGTAAAGTAAGATCTAACAAATCTTGCTGATATTAGCTTTACCTTAGCTTTACCTTACCTTAGCTTATTAGCTTACCTTAGCTTATTAGCTTTACCTTAGCTAATAAGTATAATATTTTAAGGAACATTTGTGTGCAGGTACAACATGACTTTATATACAAGAAACTTGATCTAACACAGTAAACGGTTCCTCCCTTGAGATAGTCATTCTGTAAGACTAATCTAATTTTCCAGTATGATTTCTTTTTCTGTGATTTTAGAAGGTCCTGGAGAAACATTGAAGTTAGACTGTGATATAGAGCCAGTATAAAATAAGTTGAAAAGTAATATTTCTCAGTAATATCATTTATTCTCTACTTCCTAGAAGCCCAACACTCTTCCTGTACAAAGGCCATAGTTTTCTGTGAACCAGAAAAGCTATAAATTTTACCAGCTGGTTTTAACTGAAAAGAACTATCAAAAAATTCCTCCTGTGGGCTCTATAAATGCTCAGATAGTAGACTGACACACATGAAATATAAGCACTGTAGTTATTCATGCCTTTTCCCCCTCTCAAACATGTCCTAATGATTTGTTATTCTACTCCGTGTATAAATAGCCATGAAGCAGAGTCTCACTAAGTGAGAGGCCTGCTGTTTTTTCTTATGTAAAGTGTCAAGTGAGTTGAATATTTTTGGGCACATAAATCTTTGTTTGGTACCTAAGCAGAGAACGAGTTAATGATTTAGCATATGGAGAATAAATTGGTTATCAAATTTTGTCTACATATAGTTTCTTTATTTATCCTTCAGGAATTAAGTTGAAATTGATATCTTTTTCTTGAACTTTACTTTCTATCAGTAATCTAAAGAAAAAGATTGGAAAATAGACAGACTCAATCTTCCTTTCCATGAATGTGCAACATTGGGAAATTTCTGCAATGCATGAGGCATTCCTCTACCTGAGAAACAGGGTGCTGGATGAAATCTCCAAAACCTTCTGGTTCCAGTACTTGCATTGCCACATTTATCTCCAGCAGTTTTGTGTTGCTTTTTTCCCATGCAAGAGTTTTAGATTAACTATTGAAATGGAACACCCAAAATATAACTTCAGGGAAAACAATTTGAATACACATTATATTGGGGATTTTTTTAACTTGCTGAACATTAGAGTCCTGTGGAGTTTGTTGAACAGTTTCCTGAGTCCTGCTCCTAGAGAGTCTGATTTTCCAACAATTTTGGATAAAGTTTTTGGTTTCTGCTCCTGTAACAATGTAGTGAAGGGACCCTTTCAACATAGCTTCCCAAAATCTGAAGTTCAAAGACCATTTTCATTACATTGCTTCTTTATTCCATAGAGTAGTAATTTTTAAGCACTAGCATTCTCTCAAGTAAGGAATAGGGATAGCTAATTTGAGGGCACGAGACTCAGTGAGAGAGAAGGGCAGGCTGGAGGGTGGACAACATAGAATCCTTTGATATCAGATCTCTTAGCAGCCACTGGGAAGGTAGAGGACACCTATGAGAAACTGTTTCTGCTTTCTAAGCATTTTCTCACTAAGCGCACATGTGAGTAGTCACTCATCCCTCATCTCAGCCAGCTATATGAGTGGTTCTGCGCAAACAGCTGGAAACAACCCCAATAATCCATCAGTATGGCAGCTTGATATTTTCCTGTGGTCTTCTCTGTGGGACATAGGTTAACTCCAAATCCACTGGGTTAATTCATACACAAGGAAACATTTGAAAATATGGGGCTGAGGAAAGCATACCTGAAATGGGAGACAAAAGTTCTAGTTGTTTATTACCAAAGTGACTTCCTTAATATCCTTGGACATCAGCTTTTTTGTTTACTTAAGGAAGTTTGCGTTAGATGTTGTATTGTGTCTCATTTAGCTCTCAGTCTATTCTGAGAAGGCTGAGTCTGAGGCAGGAAGCTGGTTTCTGATAAAAGTTCTGGTGCCTGCTGTTGTCGGGTAACTGTTGCCTAAACTCTTTTGATGAGATTCTTTCTCTTTGGAAGAAATCAATATTTTTGATGAGTTGGCAACATTGCTTGTTTCTGCTTATTGCTGAGTATTGGAACACCTTCTGTTTTTATATACTGTAGATTGGTCTCTTTATGTTGCAAAGTCTAAAATTAAAGAGGCTGGGACTTGGAAATGTGATAGGAGTTGCAAACTAGTCACTGAACTCCTACCTGTTTGAATAAGGGTTGAAAACTGGGCGATTGAACAATTTCCTTATGAAGTCTCAAGATTTGGTTTTAGTCCCTTTTCTTTTAATATCGTATTTATTAATACTATTAGTATTCTAATGGATGGATTAATAAGCAAAATCTTATTTTCAGGAATAACTAATTGGTCAAACTCAATCTACCCTAAATAAACTGATCTTTCCCTCAAAATGAGCTTCATTTCCTGTGTTTCCTAACATTTTTAAAAGAGATATCTTTGTAATCACCTCTAATCCCTCCTTTTCCTGCACCCTCCACATTTTAATCAATAGCCAATTTTACTTGGTTCTACCTCTGAAGGGGCATTAGTTATATGAGCCTTACTGCCACTGACTCATTACTTGTCCTTTATACCACTGCAATAACCTTCTCTCTATCTTTAAGTTTTATCCGCACTAATTCGCTCTTTGTCACTAGGATAATCTTTCTAACGCACCATTCTGGCCATTTCCCTCTTTTGTTTAAAAAACATTAATGACTTGACATTATATGTAGGATGAAATCTAGACTTTTTAGTGGAACTTTAAATTTTTTCTTGTTTGGACATGGCTAATATTCACACACATATGTTATCGCCTACTTTTGTTTATCCTATTCCTGTAGGATTAAATGTTGTCTCCCCACCCCCGTCTCGGTCTGGCAAAGTCCTGCTCATCCTTCAAGGACAAGCCCCAAAGTGACATCCATCATGAATACTTTCCTGAGTATTTTACACCTAAATAAATGGTCCTTGGTCTAAGCTCTTAGAGCAGATCTTATTGCTTTAATATTATGCTACTTTGTATTATCTTCATACCTATTTTTCCTTCAACATTAAGGGTTCTTAATAAGCATCAGGTAGTTTTCAACCTTCAAATCGATGCAAATTTTACAGGTATTTTTGTATTTCTGGTAAGAGAAGCTGTATCTTTCATCAGATTTTCAAAAGATTCAGTAACTCCAAATGATTGAGAAATATAATACAATATTGTAAACTCTTAGAAGAAATGTATTTTGCCATTTTATCTTCAACATAGTCAATAAATAATTTCTCAACTGAATAAGAAAATAAATGGATATTGCATTTAAATACAGTTTAATTGAAGAATCCTCTAAATTTATATTCAGAATCATGTATTGGGTTGTTGTTAAAACTTGCCAGTGTTTCCAAATATCTAGGATAAGGAAGTTTGATATAGGTAGTTTCTGTTTTATGAGAAGAGGGTTTTTTTGACTAAGATCCCATGGGATACGAACTTAACTAGGATTTATCTAGTATATTTGGATATGATTAGAAATCCCTTCAGTTCCATAGACTTTTCTTTTAGTCCCTGAATTGGGAGGTAGTCTAGATTAATCTTTAAGTGGGGCCCTACGCAGATTTAAATCTGTCTGCTGTGTGGCTTTGGGCTGAAACTAGCCTTGGCCCTCTGCCTTCCCCTTGCACTCATTCAATGCCATCCTGTGAATTTACATTTAGACACACTCTCCTTTTTCACCATCAAACACATGAGGAGGTACCCTCATCAGATGCAAGCACCCTCATCTCTCAGCAGCAGCTTCTCCTGTACTTTTCCCCAGCCCCCTTTGCAGGGGAATTTAGAGGATAACAGGCCTTATGAACCTATGCATGGCTGGCAGTTTACCTGTTGGTTTGGCTTCTTTTTCTTGTCTTTGAAATTAGGGAGCAGGAATTATTTGCAGACTTAGGGAGGGTTTGCCAAGGACAGTGAGGAGTGATTACAGAATTGGAAGAAAGTGCTGGCAGTCTGAGAGGGGTTCCACATACTCAGACTTATAGTTTCTTTAAGTAGAGAGGGCTGCCTCTGCTGCACAGCAAGCATATGTAATTATAGAGACAATAACTGTTGAAAAATGCTTTTTTCTCTTTGCAGAATATTGCTTAATTTGCAATATTTACTTATAACAAAGTAGACAGTCTAAAGATTTATAGTCTATTTAGAAATAAAATTATATACATTTTATTTCTAAAATGTATATACTGAAGAGGAGGGCATTTGGAATTTGTAGTTCTCATACTTTTTCATATATATTATCTCATTTAACCCTGACAATAATTCTGTGAGGTATGAAGGGAAAATATTATTATTCTCACTAAAGAAAAAGAAAACTGAAGCTCAGCAGAATAAATAATTTACCCAAGAATCGGAACTAAAATTCAAATCCCCTAGTCCTGTGATCTTTCAATCATATCATATGATAGCAATAACCATTCCTAACTCAATTATAGCAGTTTGTAAGCTGTGGGTAATTTGGGGCAAAGAAAAATTTCTCCTACAAAATAAATGGCACAGTCATTTTACACTCAGGGAGGGACCAGAAATACTTGTGTGTCCATTGATAGTATGAAAATAAATATTACTATAAAGTACTACCGTTTAAAAATTATAAAAATTCCACGTCTCTACACTAAAAGTTCTTATTATTTTGAGTGAAGCAGGCAAGCAACAAGAGCTTACCCTCTAGGGATAGTTGTATGAAAGGTTTGGGTATTTCTTAAATTTTTTGAGGTAATTCTAAAGTTTAACTAGTGTTGAGAACCAATGGTGGAAAGGCAAGGTTGGAAGCAATCAGAGCAGGATGCCAAAGACCTGGACCATGGTAGTGGCAGAGAAAATGAGAGGCATTTCTAAGAAATATTTAAAGGAATGTTGATCAGTTGAGTATATGGAGAGAAGGAGAGAGAGAGGTTGATGTTGACTCTATAGTTTCCAATCTGCTAACAGAAGAGGCTAATCTTGGTAGTAAACTAGTTTGATGGGATGGGAGTAGGATAAAAAGACATTGATAAGCCTGATTTGGGGTATAAGATCATAGTAGAGATATAGTTAAACATACCTTCTTCTGTTAGATCAACAATTACAATAATGACAGTTTTTAAAAGAAATTAATATTTGATAGTTAGATGTATTCTTTTTTTTAATGTTTATTTTTGGCTGCGTTGGATCTTTGTTGCTGCACGCGGGCTTTCTCTAGTTGCAGTGAGCAGGGGCTACTCTTCGTTGCAGTGTGCGGGCTTCTCATTGTGGTGGCTTCTCTTGTTGCGGAGCACGGGCTCTAGGTGCACGGGCTTCACTAGTTGTGGCATGCGGGCTTCAGTAGTTGTGGCACGCGGGCTTCAGTAGCTGTGGCACGTGGGCTCAGTAGTTGTGGCTCGCGGGCCCTAGAGCGCAGGCTCAGTAGTTGCGGTGCATGGGCTTAGTTGCTACACGGCATGTGGGATCTTCCCAGACCATGGATCGAATCTGTGTCCTCTGCATTGGCAGGTGGATTCTTAACCACTGTGCGACCAGGGAAGTCCCTAGATATTCTTGTAAATATTCACTGAGGTCCATTAAATACTCTAAATTGAGTAAATTAGCAAGTGCCCTCTTCCTTTTCCACCCTAGGATGGATTTCAGCTAAGTAGAGCTGAGGGGAGCAGAGGTAACCTTGAATGGTTTCATGCCTAGAAAATATTATCACAGGGCACCTGTTCCCATTTCCACTCTGAAGGAACTCAGTTTCTTGGACCATAATTATATTGGCTTTCACCCACAGGTAGTGCAGATACTATTTTTACACATACAATGGACTCATTATAGGATTTTGTTATTATTTTTGTTCTTTTTGGGGGCACAGTGTTAAATTCAGGCTAGGTGGGACCCTATGTGTATATTTTGTGGCTACAGACAAAGCAGTATAAGGTGTTTTCTTCTGTTCAGTTTCCAGTTATTTCTGGGAAATCAGACCATGAAGTTTGCCCCAGGAAATTGTTTCTTTGTGGCCAAGACCAGTGTTTACACATTCTCATTGAGGGAATCTTTAATAAGCTGTTCTATTTGCACACAAACTGCCCTAAGAAGGTATTTTTACCCTCTTTTCTAAAACCTTGGCATTATAAGAATGTATTAAAACAGTGGCTCAATTGTGAGAGGTTATCCAGAACTGAAGGTTTGAAGTTCCTTTTTAAGAATGTTGTAAGATGGGAATAAAGACACAGACCTACTAGAGAATGGACTTGAGGATATGGGGAGGGGGAAGGGTAAGCTGTGACAAAGTGAGAGTGGCATGGACATATATACACTACCAAACGTAAAATAGATAGCTAGTGGGAAGCAGCCGCATAGCACAGGGAGATCAGCTCGGTGCTTTGTGACCACCTAGAGGGGTGGGATAGGGAGGGTGGGAGGGAGGGAGATGCAAGAGGGAAGAGATATGGGAACATATGTATATGTATAACTGATTCACTTTGTTATAAAGCAGAAACTAACACACCATTGTAAAGCAATTATACTCCAATAAAGATGTTAAAAAAAAAAGAAATGTTGTACATTTAAGAATCTAAAATGACTTACTCATGTAGATGTCATGTCTTCCCCTCATTGAAGGGATGATCCCTTTTTATCTTTGGAGGAAAAAAAGTAACAAAAAGTTTTAAAAGTTCCCAGTGGTTTTTTGGATTTCAAAACAATTTATGAAGGAAGTATTGGAAGATAACTTAGCTCCATTTTACCAATGAGAAAGCCATGGCCTTGACCTGGAAAGGTTAAAATACATTCTCTGCAGGAAGTCAGTTGTCCAGCTGAAATTAGGACCATGGAGAAGAATCTTTGGCTACTTTTATCCATTTACATAAAGGATTCTAAAATACTCTAAACTTCTTGTAGAAGTTTAACAACAATCTTGAAAAAGTCTAATAATATTTCAACAGATTTGGAATGGATGTGAAAAATAAGGAAGAAAAAAAAATCAAATCCCTCTTTGTGTTTGAAACAGGAATATGACATTATCCACTCAAGAGAGAAGCCTTCAATGGCTTGGCTATAATGATTTTCTTTTCATTTCTTCTTTGCCTCCACTAATTGTTTTACTAATTGCTTTTCTCACATATTTTCTTCTCTGTACTACTTTATGGCCCTTTGTAACATTTACTTAAGATCTTCCAACTATATGGTTATATACCATAGGATGATAGGGATAAGATAAGGATGAGATAGACACAACCTTTCTCACTAGAGGTTGTCATATGGCAGGAGAGTATATCACTGGGAGAAGAATGGAGAAGACATTATATTAGACCAACACACATCAATATAGTGTCAGGAAAAGTTTCCTTCTCCAAGTAAAGTTTATACTGGGACATTTCTTCTCTCTCTCCTAAGTTGATGAGAACTATGTGGTCCATAAAATCTCCTAATTTTCTCCTCCTTGAAGTGTCTTCCAACTCCAAATGTCCATGGCTACTGGGGAGGATGGGTCCTGTTATGAATAACATACACTGTTGTATATTTTTCATCATAATTAATGATAATTCTGTTGGCAACATTTTTTTCATTCCATCTTTTTATTGTCAAAAAGATTTGCAAGAGTTCAGGTATAACTCAGATTCAGTGTCTACATAATGATCTCTTTCTTCTTTTTCACGAAAGTCAGGAGAATGTGAGCTATTATGTTAAGCTGTTTACCTGGGACCTAAGGACTGGGTATGACATTTACATCCCCAACCAAAGTTTCTGGGTTTCCTGATAGAAATTAATTTTTCCCAATATTTCTTTTCGTCACATAGAGTGAAAGATTAACAAGCTCTGTCTTCTCCTGGATTGACATAAATACACATCATAGTAGGATATTGGAGAGAAGTGGTGATTTTCATCGTCCTGGTTATATGTTAGTAATAGAATTTTCTTCCTGTGCTGCGCTGTGAGAAGGGCATGTGGTCCACGGATGGTTCATTGATTTTTATTCATTCTCAGATCTCCTTTCCTTCTTCATTCTTTTCTTCTTGTCTTCCTTTATCAACTACTAATTGAACACATACTGTGATCTAAATGCTTGAGCACACAATCCAAAGCACACACATTTTATCTGCATCATAAAATATAGACAAATAGAGCTTAAAAAGGAGAATATAAAACTAAATAGAAATAGAAGTTCTAATGATTTCTTACATACATAAAGCACAGGAACACAAGAGTAATGGGGTCCAAAAAAATAGTCCTTGGTATCCTACTGAATTCCAAAAAGAACCTGGGTTATGTGCATACTGTGGCTAATGAAAATATTACCCATGGTAGGCCCCCCAACTTACTGATATAATTTCCATCAAGGCTCATAGCAGTTTTATGTACACATTTATAAGGGGAGACTCTTAAATACTACTACTGTTCTATATCTAAGGGGCTAAAGTACTTTCAGGAAAGACTATTTAATTTTCTTGTGTTTGAAAAACATAAAATGAGGTGATGACTGGCAAATGAGAGCAAGCCTGTTTAATATTAAGATTATGACATAAATTGACAAAAGCCCAGGCATTCCAAGTCCAAGTTGCTAGGCACCTTCTTCTTGCTCCCATCTGAGTATAATGATGTATTGTCCGCCTCAGCTGAAGTACAGAAGGGTTATTAGACCTCGGAGTCCATCTGTTACCCGTGCAAAGGAAACAATTGAACTAACACTGCTTGCTCTTTTCCTTGGTCTCTTGCCACCTTAATTATAGTTCATCTGAGCTATGTGTGTACTTGCTGCCTTGAGTAGAACATTTTCCAGGACTGTAAGAAAGCAGAATGAAAGCTCAGGTAAGGGAATTGAAGCAGAGTTTGCAGTTAGAACTTGGGGAAAAGTGTTATCTGACGAGTCACCAAAGCAATCAAACCAACAGCACATGCTACCCACAATTCATGTCGCCTCAATGCCCACTATAGCCAAACTATTTGCATGAAATTTTTCAATTCAGACTTGGTCTTTATTTTTAAATGTTTTGTGAGTGTGCGTATGTATGTTTTTTGTTAAGACTTATATCAGGAGATATTTCTTTTTGAATTTTAGGAAGGAGAGACGAACCAGCTTACCTTTCAAATTTATTTACCTATCATTTTTAAAACCAGCAGTCAGTCTCCTGTTTTCTGCTGGGGTACACCTTGTGGTAGATGTCTTCATGTACAAAGTGACAACTAGGTTTGTGGCTTGGCTAAGATAGACTCAGGTGATGTTCATCTCCCTGAGAGTGTCACTTTATTTCTTTCCATACAGCCAATGTGAGACTCACTTAGGCTACTACACCACAAATAAGAATTGCTTCTCTAAGAATATGCCAAGTAGCTTCAAAAAGGTGATATTTAAATTCTGGAACTTCAAGGGAAATATTGCAAGTCTTTCCTTCTCTCTTTATAAATGCTTTCACTGTGTCCAGAATGTCTTTTTCTTACTCTGTGCAACTAGGACTATTGAGAACCTTTGGACAATCTTCTGCTTAAAACAAAATTTCTTGCTGCATTAGCTAAGCTGCCCCCACATAATATCAAATATGTTTTTTTTTTGGGGGGGATCTGATTTTGTGTCTAAAGGTACAAATCCCCTAAAGGGACAAATCTTGGTTCCTTTAAATAGGCATGTATATAGTTGAGAAATGTGGACAAGCTATTTGCAATGAATATAGGTAAGAATACATTCTCTCTGCTCAGTGTTGGTGGGTCTAACTTTCATTACTGTTATGGCTAAAATTTTTTATTAGTAAATTTGTTGTTTATCTTAAGATACATTTTTCCTCAAGAAAATTAAGAAATTGAACCTGAAGTTAAAATTTGTCAATATCATTATCAATTGGATTGCTTATAATAGTATACCATGGCTCTGGTCTGCATTTGGTTTTTGAGTCCTGTTTTATGGCTAGTGAGAGGACTGAAATGATGCAATGGGGGTAAATTAGTAGTCCCCCACACCGTCAGATTAGAAGAATCACCTGAGCTTCATCCTCAGGTGATTTGGATCAGGGAAAGAGGGAGGCAGGGAGTTTGTACTTTGATCAGCTCAGGTGATTCTGAGGATCAAACAGATTTGGAAACTTCTGGAGAGAAGGTAAAATTTTTTCTCCCCTAGTTCTAAAATTCCATGACTATTCTCTATTCATCACATTCAAAATAATAGAAATTTAGAGCTAGAAAATACCTTAGAGCACATTTGGCCTGAACCCTTCATTAAAAATAAAGTATTTTTAGAATTAATTTAGAAAATTTGGAAAATGGGCATTAAAAAAAAGAAAATAAAAATCATTACCCCCTAAACTCACCAAATAGACATAATTATTATTTATACTTTGATAATTTTCCTTCCTTTTTCTTAAATATATACTTCTTTAAGCAATGGGAGCACACTGTACATATGCAAGTTATGTATGTGTTTCTAACGTGTTATTTTCACTTAATATATTTGGGAACATTTTCCATGTCATTAGATACTCTTTAAGGTTACAGAGTCAATGGTTTGGATTTAACATAATCATTTTAATGATAATTTAGGTTATTTTCCTTTTTTCCCCCTCTATTATAAATAATGGTGAGATTAACACTCTGATTGAAAAGTCTTTGTGCATATTCTTGATTATTGTTTTAGGATAAATTCCCAGAAGAGGAAGCTCTGGAAGTATTGCATAATGGTTAGCAGTGTGGACTCTGAACCATAGAGCCTGAGTTTGTGTCCAGGTATTACCGAGTTTATACCACTTGTGCAAATTTTAGTGTCTCAGTTTACTGATATGTAAATAGGGTTAATTATAGTGCTAGCTCATAAGATTTTTGTGAGAATTAAATGAGCAAATATACTTAAAGCACTTAGTGTATAGGACAAGAGTAAGAGTTAAATATTTGCCCTTTTTCTGGCACTAAGGCAACGTACATTTGGAAGCTCCTGGTTTTTGAGAGTTATTGGCAATGAACTTAGGAAACGCCTGTTAGAGAGTTATTGCCAATTTTCCCTCCAGAAAGGCTGTAGCATCAATGCTCTCACTAGATATATTTAGAGTCCATTTCTCTGCATCCTCACCAATGCTACTAACCTTTCTTCATTTACAGATGAAGAAAAGTGAGGTGCAGTGAGATCACGTTACTTTCCACAGGTCTCATCAGGCATTGACAGATTTGGGACTTAAATACAGATCCAAAACTCCATAAACTTGTCCTTATCACAGTTAAAGATTAAAATTTTACATTTGTACATTTTAGTGGCCCTTGTTTTGCAGGATTGTTTGGAGTTAAGCCCTTTTTGCCCTCCAGATACAATATAACTGTGGGAGCAATGGACAAAAAAGGAGTCATTCTCCAGTGTGCTTTGTGCTAATTTATTGTAAATACTTTTCCCTCCCAGAAACAGAAATTGACATTTATAAATATTTATGGGAAAAACTCTTTGAAAATGTACAAGATTCACTTAAACTTTTTGTTCTCTGAGATTGAAATAAAAGTGGGTCTTATCAATGGGTCACTAGAGGGCACTGTGACTCTTCAAGTTGTATTGTTTGGAAGAGAAATTCTGCCCTGAAGGGTATTTTTGATTTCAGTGAAGAGTTTTGCTGGCATCCAGAAAAGTGTAATCAAATATGAAGAGTTTGAGAGGTGCATGGAAATAGATATGACTGCATATGAGCTGATCAGGAGATTACCTTTTTTGGTTACAGGAAAATCCAAATTTTAGGAGCTTTTAAAATATGAAAATGGTGTGTTTTGATCTATTGTCCTTTCGGTTTAAGACAGTGTTCTGGTCCTGAAGCTTCTCCTTGTTTTTTCCCTCTGGAATATTTTATATTACTGTTGTAGTTGTGAGTGTTCTTGAGTCACCACATGACATAAACCAATATTTGTGAAATAGACATTTACATTGTAGTGATTTTAAAGTACTGTTATCCATTAAATAACATATTTTTTCCCCACAAAGTGACCTGGGCCTTTACTAGATACTTTAGAATTGACCTGAAATAGCTTCAGTGACATCCTTATTTTTATTTCTTTAAATAGTGTGCTGAAGAGAAAGCTTTTTCCAAACATGATGGTATTTCCCACTCCATTAGTAAGCCTGGGATCAAGTTAACCTAACTGGTTAGCAGCATCTCTTTGTCCTTCAAAATAACCTTCCTGAAGGTTATTTGGGACTACATACTGAATAGTGCATCAAGTAGCAACTTTGTTAACAATTTAAACTATGGTTTTCATTCACACAACATAAAAACCCAAGAACATTTAAAATGGTAGTTGCTGGTTTTCATTTGATAAACTTGCAAATGATTTACCAAATTTTTTCTTTTATATGTTTGTCATCCTGTAGTATGCTGTTTATTAAAAAAAAAAAAATCCAGGTTTCCCTGGTGGCGCAGTGGTTGAGAGTCCGCCTGCCGATGCTAGGGTTCGTGCCCCGGTCTGGGAAGATCCCACATGCCGCGGAGCGGCTAGGCCCGTGAGCCATGGCCGCTGAGCCTGCGCATCCGGAGCCTGTGCTCCGCAACGGGAGAGCCCACAACAGTGAGAGGCCCGCGTACCAAAAAAAAAAAAAAAAAAAAAAAATCCACAAATTATTAAGTTTGAGTTTGTTCTGACCTTATTAAGTAAACTTGGCTTAAATGAGTAATGGTCTTGTAAAGTCTTCAACAACAGATGCTAGGTTTTTCCTTTAAAAAAAGGTTCTTAATATTATATTTAAGAAATAAAGTATTAACATTATATTTAAAATATACTTAAAAGTGAAAAGAAAGGCTCTATTACTGCTTCTATCCGGAAGATAATCTATCAAAATCAGTTCAAACTGATTTCCTTGTTTCCTAACCAAACATCTTCCTCAACAGTTTCCCTGCCCCATCCCCTCCACATCCCCCTCACCTCCTTAAATCAGTTTGTTGGCGAAACTCTTTCTTTCCCTCCATTTCCCCCCTCTATTTCTCCTCCCAGTAATCCATCTAACAGCCTGCAGGATTCTATATCTCCAACTGAGTACACACTTAATTTTTTCATTTCTGGAGTGATATTTTCTGAAAATAGCCAAAGCTTGTAATATAGCATCTTACTATATATACCTTGGGTTCAAATCATGTTCCTGTATATGACTCATTGCAAGGCAGAACATCTTAAACAATGGTGGCAGGTCTTCCCCTCCAGGATCAGTATTACAGTTTCCTTTACAGAAAGTGAGACCAAAAGGAAAGTGAGACCAAAAGTGAGTGTGCGTTGTGTTCCTTTTGTTTCCCAGACTAGGGTAGCATTTTAAATTGATGGTGAAACTAAGTGGCCAGTTTAGCTTTTTATGGGTCCACGTGGTTATGGGGCTCACTACTTTGAACATGTTCTTTTTCTACTATGGCACTCTGCTCAGATCTTTTTCTGCCCCCTTTCTGCAGCATGGTAATCATAGCTAACTAACATTATTGCATACCAATATATATGGCAGGCTAAGCACTTCATACACATTATAGGGTGCATCCAGATCTCATCATGTCCTCTAAGCCCAGGCAGGATTGGCAATACGTTCTTTGGGAATTCAAAATGGGACGTATTTCCAGAAAGATTATCTTGTGGGCAGTAAGTGTTAAATTACCTGGCTGTCTGTGACTTTCAGAATGACCCTAGGATTCCCTTCATTACACTTTAAAACTAATATTTTGGGGATGGGATTATAGAAATAGGAAACATGTGCAGTATCTTCTAATAGTAAACTCTTGTTTTTTCAAACCCCCTGCATCCATTCTACCATTACGGTTCCTAAAAAGGGGAGAACTGCTGCCTTGGGAAGAGGAAGATGGATATAAGGGAAGTCTAAGGTCAAGTAAACACAAAGTCAGGCAGCGGCTGGGGAAGCTAATGGCCAGACACGTGTCGGGATTTACTTCGCGGTGGGAAGGGGCGATTAAAAGCACCTGGCCGCACTAACAGGAAAACTGATGGTGGGGATGGGAAGCAAGAAGCACCTCATTGTGCCTTCAAGGGAATGACGGCTGCGTCCAAGACTCAGGCACCACGAGGGCGCTGTGCAAGTCGCAAAGGTCACGTAAGCTTCAAAAAAGGGAGAGAGAAGGAGACACAAACGTACTGGCTGCGGTACCACACCGGCCCACGAAGAAGCCTGCCTACTGCAGAGGCCGCGCTCCTCGGCCTGCGGTGCGTGTCGGTCCGTGCCGGTGCGTGCCGGTGCGTGGCTGTGCGCGGCTGTGCGCGGCCGTGCGCGGCCGTGCGTGGCGCGGGGCAGCCTGGGAGCATCACAGTCAGTACGGGGCCGTCCCGACGGGTTAGGAGGAACGCTGGAGGTTACCCCTTGCTCCTGGGAGGCCCCGGTGGTGGGGGGCGGCGGCCCACATGGTGGGTGAGCCCAGCACTTGCTCAGTAGGTTCCCTAGGACAGAGACCCAGGCCTGGAGATAGCGTGGGAGATGCCGCCCGCAGCATCGCCATCTGGGAGAACGGGAGGGGAGAGAAGCCTTTCACAGTCTGCCATTACCCCAAAGAGGCCTCGCTTAGCCGGAAGTTACTGTTCCACCCTGAAGAAAAGGAGTAACGTTAATGGACCGGTTTACTTCCCGATTCTGCTGAGAGTACGAACTTGAGCGACACATCACGTCAATTACATGGACAAGAAAGGAGCCACATTTTCACGAAAGGCGTGAGTGTACTTTTTCAATCTAATTAGGCACAATTTGTGTTAAAACGTAAAAAAGTGGAATGAAAAAGTAAAAAAACCCTGCTAATCTAGGGCAAAAAAAATTTCTGAATATTTGATGTTTTCCTCAAGAAAATACACAATTGTATCACAAAATTGGGGTGATGCTATATATACAATTTCCTGTCCCAATATTTATACTTAATGCTTTATTTTGAGCTTTTCCCCAGTTCTTCAAATATTCAGTGGCATTAACTTGATTTCACTCTTCACTTGCCTCCTCCCTTTTCTCAAATGTTTCTTCTGGCCCCTTTACTGCCACAACTGTCTCCTTTATACGTCTCCTCGGTGCATCAGGCTTCCTCTTTTTCAGTCATGCCTGTATTTTGGGAAGCTTTCTGAATAATGTAGCCACCATTGAGTACTCAGAGACTCTGTTGCCTCGGACATATTCTCCATTTATGACTCAGTGCCTCATCCATAAAATGAATTGGAATTAGGAAGCAATGGGCAGAAGACTGGCCTGTAATTCCATATACTGATAATATTTTTGAGAGCTAATTAATATGAGCAGTCTTACCAGAAAAAAAAGTCCAGAACCACCATAAACTGTATTCTCCAGTCTTCCAGCCAAGTCATAAATAAATGTTCTTGATAGAAAGGAGAGGGAGGGTGGTTTAGTTGGGATTGAAATATCATGACTGGAAAATGCCCATGGCTATAGGATCATACGCCTCTGAGAATTGCTCTTTGTCCTTACCTATATGCAGGAGCAAGTTCCCTTTACAAGTGGAAAGTTGTTTATTATTATATTTTTGGAAATTTTGGTTTATTTTTATTTTCTTACTTTAACTTAAGACATCTTCAACTTTGCTCTCTTTACTTATGACTGGCATATATATTTGTAGTTGGTATCTTCTAATCTTGGGGTGATTTTTACAGAGGTGACTTTATTTTCTACCTTGTCCTTAATCTGCATGACGAAAGGGGTCTAGAATGAATGAATGGCTAGTCCGTTTTAGTGTTAATTATTCAAGGAGAGCTCAGGTTAGTTATTGTATTTTAGGTTTGATTTGATTATTGAAATAACTGAAGATTTTATAAGATTTTGAAATTACTTTTTGAAGAATGAAGCAGGCTTTGAAAAGGGAAACATATCCTTCCCCTTTCATCTCAAAATATACCCATCCCATAAAAAAACGCGGTAGAATCCAATTTTGATCACTTCTCTGAAATTAAAGGGAAATAAGTTTGGGTTTGAAATCTTGAACAATGATTATTTGCTGGGGATATATGAAGGTGGAAGGATAACTTTAATGAGAAGGAAAGAGTTTATTTTAGGATCATTATTTTAAGGTTGGGTGTATTATTATTGCCTTTTTCACCTCCCTGGCAAAGGTAGAGATGCTGTTGTGATTTCTATTAGGTTATTTAAAATATGTAAAATTATTCTCAGACCGGGCCTTTACGTATTACAAATTACATTCTGGAGGTCATCTGTTAGAGGCATATTAGCTCAAGGGAAGAAAATTATTTTATAGTAATTAGAAATTTAGAGCCATGGTACCCAGCCTGAGAGCACTGGATAAAAGGAACTGTAAGAGAATTAATTCAGTATAGGCTGAAAAGACTCAGGATAAACAGCCTGTGGCTATGCCAATTTAAGTTTTATGTATTAGGGAAAAAGCACATGTATTTCACCTGAGTTCAGTATTAAACATGATTGCAGAGTAGATGTACTGCCACATCTGTCAATCATGGAATAAAAGCATGCTTTGTCTGCGGGCTCCTGCATACAAAGATATAACCTTCACTTTATGATGCTAGCTGGGTTATGAGAAGAAACTGGAAAAAAAGAGGCTGTTCTATAAATGATATTGATCACAGGATTCAATGGAAAAAATTCTGCCATGTATTGTAAATACAAAGAACCATATGTAAAGAAAACTCCACCAAAAATTATAATAATCTGAGAAGGGGAAGTTAAAGTTAAATGTGGAAGTTAAGGTTAATAGTAACTTTGACCGTGAGGCCAACACAATCCCTTTCCTCCTATACCATTGGATTTCTCTACATGGATTTTAAGAGAGGTGTTTGGATCTGGGTTATACAATCCATTGTTCTTTGCTTCAGAAGAACGTTATGTTGCATCTTTGGATGCAATCCAAAATGCAATCTTTGGAGATTTCCTGTCAGCTCCTCAGTAAAAAGAATTGTTCTTAAAAACTCTGCTGTCTGGAGCCAGACTTCAGCTAGTGTAATTTTTCTGTATTAACCATGCTATAGGCAGAGTCTACATTAAACATTAGTTTGATGCAAATTGTGAAGAAAAGGAAATAATGAGGTTTATTCAGTCTTGTATAAATTTTGCTTGAGGAAATAGTTTGCAAATTTTTATTATTTAATTATTTTTTAGGCTCGCTCTCTCTAACTTTGTCGAAGTTGTTTACCCCATCAGCAGACTGAAAGTCTGTTTGCCAGACCAAGGGCAAGTCAGTACACAACATTTTCTCTTTATTATTTATACTGTTACGATTGAAAAAGAAACTGAGTGAAAGGAGTCATATTTGTGGAATATATCATTTGAAGACCATATAGCTATTAGGGATTAGCCATGCAGATAGAAAATATCCTGAAGTCCTTGAAACTTCTATTTGGTACTCAGCATTTGCATTAGCTATTCTCTCTTCTAAAGTGTACAACATTTTTGAGTAACTTTTTCCTCCACCCAACAACCAGTTCTCCAATTCTCTGACACCAATTGGGTTTCCTACAATTTAGTTCAATTCTGACACTACCCAGAGTTAGCACAGACCCCACAGGTTAAGATCTCAGTTCCATATGACTGCTCCCATTTCAGATGTTAGTAGCAAGCCCTAGGTTGCCAGCCATCTATATATTGGGGGTTCCCACGACTCCCTCCTCAGGTGGGATAATTTGCTAGCCTATCTCACAGAACTCAGGAAGACACTTGCTATCACTGGTTTATTATAAAGGATACAATTCAGGAACAGCCAAATGGAAGACATGCACAGGGCAAAATATGGGGGAGGGGCACATGGGGCTTCCATGCCCTCCATGGGCATGTCACCCTCCCAGCACCTTGATGAATTCACCATCCCAGAAGCTCTCTGAACCCCATCATTAGGAGTTTTTATGGAGGTTTCATTGATTGAGTAAATCATTGACCATTGGTGATTATCTCAATTTCCAGTGCCTCCCACCTCCCCAGAGGTTAAGGGGTGGGCTGAAAATTCTAACCCTCTAATCATGCCTTGGTCTTTCTGGTGACCAGCACCCATCCTGAAGCTATGTAAAGGCCCACCAAGAGTGGCCTCATTAGGACAAAAGATGCTTCTATTACCCAGGAAATTCCAAAAGACATAGGAGCTCTTTGTCAGGAAGGAAGGATAAAGACCAAATATTAGAACAAACGATGTTCCTATCACCCCTATCATTCAGGAAATTACAAAGGTTTTAGGAGCTATGTTTAAAGAATTGTGAGCAAAGACCAAATATATGTAGTTTTTTTAAAAAAATCACACTCTCCCTTTATAATTTATTTTATTATATAAGTTTTGGGTGCAGTGTTATAGTTCAACATCTGTATATTCTAATTTTTTTAACTTTTGTGTTTCTTTTTTTTGAGTTAGTAATGTAGTTCTTTTTTTCATCTTTTAAATTAATTTTTTTAAATCTATTTTTGGCTGCATTGGGTCTTCGTTGCTGCACGTGGGCCTTCTCTAGTTGTGATGAGTGGGGGCTACTCTTCGTTGTGGTGCACGGGCTTCTCATTGCTGTGGCTTCTCGTTGTGGAACATGGGCTGTAGGCACATGGGCTTCTGTAGTTGTGACATGCGGGCTCAGTAGTTGTGGCTTGCAGGTTCTAGAGTGCAGGCTCAGTAGTTGTGGCTTGCGGGCTCTAGAGTGCAGGCTCAGTAGTTGTGGTGCACGGGCTTAGTTGCTCTGTAGCATGTGGGATCTTCCTGGACCAGGGATCAAACCTGTGTCTCCCGCATTGGCAGGCGGATTCTTTTTTTTTTTTTTTTTGCGGTACGCGGGCCTCTCACTGTTGTGGCCTCTCCTGTTGAGCACAGGCTCCGGACGCGCAGGCTCAGCGGCCATGGCTCACGGGCCCAGCCGCTCCGCGGCATGTGGGATCCTCCCGGACCGGGGCACGAACCTGTGTCCCCTGCATCGGCAGGCGGACTCTCAACCACTGTGCCACGAGGGAAGCCCCGTCAGGCAGATTCTTAACCACTGCACCACCAGAGAAGTCCTCTGTGCTCTAATTTTTAATCATAGGGAAAATACTGTCTTCCTTCCTCCCTCGCATGTCACACGTGTCAGTTATATTTAACTAAGTATCTGGTATGTATTCTCTCAGAGCTTCTTCACCAGGAAATATTTTCATGAAAATTCCAATAAGAGGAATAGAAAAGAGAGACTTCCTCATATTTTATAGGTTATATTGTCCTTTTTTCCCATGTAATCTTAGCACATAACGTTATATGAAGGGTATGATAATGTTCACAGAAGTCTTGTGATTTGAGATAATTATCATAAATTACAAACACGTTTCCTTTGCCAAACAATGAATGTGGCAAATGGGAAATAATAATCTATTTTCTCAGAATGCTCTTTTGTGTACTTTTCTACCTGGTCTTAAAATGTTGGTATTTCTTGTTCTGAGTTTACCCCTCATCTGTCCTCTGTAGTGCATGGGTCACTTGATTGAAATCAGTCATACATGGTTTTAAAGAATACCTGTACACTAATGACTCCCAGATCTATACTTGTAATCTAGGGCTGCCTCCTAAATATCTGATACATATAGGAAGAAATCTTACAGTTTTCCCATAGGCATTTTAAGGATTCATTTATTCATTAACTCAGTGCATTTTTATTGAGGGCCTGCTTTGTGCTAGGCACTTAAAATGTCCAAAATTTGTCATTTATATTTTCTTTTCGTAGGTAAATACCTCCACATAACAAACATAGCAACCTGGGGACTAATTTTCCATTCATTCCTTTGATGACGATAAAAAATAAGTGATCTAACACTATGATAGGCATTTAACATTTCAATAGCTCGCTGAATTCTCACAACAACTCTGTGAGTTAGGAATTATTATTATTTTTATTTTAAAGTCAAGGAGAAATTTGAATTGAGAATTATGTAAATTATTTAAGGTCATACAGCTAGTAGATGAGAGAGCTGGGTCTGAACTAAGGCCATATACAGTAACAGAGACCAACTGATTCTCCTTTGTTAACATCACTGACGTAAATCTACCTCTTTTCCATTCTCACTGCTTCAAAGTGTAGTTCAGCCCATCATCACTTGGGCTGGACTACTTCAGTTGATTTCCCTTATCTTGGCATATATGTCTCCATTTCATCTTCAGTACTGCTACCAGATAAATCTTTCTAAAATCTGGTCATGTTACTTGTAAATTAAAAAGACTTCAATGGTTACTCATTAACTATATGACATGCTACAAATTTGTCAGTGTGGTGCTCCATGAGCTCATCCTGCCTCCCTCTTGTATCATCTCTTACCAGAGTCTTCCTTGCATTCTATGCTTTATTCATATGGGATTCCTTGAAGTTGTTGTAAAGTATTTTGCTATATCGTGCTTCTTTGCTTTTTAGTTAGTCTTTTTACTCTGCTTGGAATGCTGTTTTCCCCTGGCCCAATTGTCGAATTCATACTCTCCATTTAAGACACATTTCACTTACGAAGCTGTTTCTTGGTCTCTGGGTATACTCGATCCTTTATATACTTCTGTTATTTCAACTATAAAAGTTTATTCACTTAATTGTTTACATGTTGGTCTCCTCTAGAGTCTGAATTCCTCGTGGCAGGAAACCATTTTCACTTAATTGTATCTAGGACAGTGTCTGGCATACGACAAATGATGGCTGAATGATCCCTTATATAGAGCCCAGATAAACTGCAGAATTTGCAGTAGTTTGCTAAGAGTCACAAATTATTTTATAACTATGGATTGTTTTATTATTTATAATTCCAAGATTAAGGATCCGTGAGAAGTTCATGACTGGCCTAGAATTAATCTTGGTTGACTGGGTAATGGTATTTGAATAGCAAATCCCCACCCCTCACTTCATTTTTATACTTCGTTCCCACTTATCTCTAATCATACATCTTCTTTACCTCCATTCATACATATTATTTCATCCGTGATTTCCCAATAGGAATACTTTTTCCTCCTCTTGTTTTTTCTTTCTATAGTTCAAATGTGTTGATGGGAATATCAGGATTCTGTGACATTGTGGGTTTTAAAAAATGCAAAAATGGATATAACTATTTTGTTTTAGGAGCAACCTAACACATACCAACTGCTGAAAAAACAAAGCAAAACAAAAACACCAAAAGACAGAGTTTGATTTGTTTTGATGTGTCTCTGAACATTCCATCAGTTCTAATGGCAGTTATTTAAGGGGCCAGTTTCACTCTTGATATTATTTCAGGAATGCACATTAATTATAAATTAATAGATTTTCTTTAATGAGCTATTATTTAATAATATAAAGGCACTGCTTTCTGCATGGCAGTAGAGAAATTTCAAAAATTTTAAACATGGGTACCAGTTCCTCCCTATTGTGTGAATGGAACAGTACTGTTCTGTAAGATATGCATATTCACAGATTATAAACTATATGTATTAACAAGCTCGCATTTTTGGTAAACATTTAAAAAGTATATATCTGCATGGAAAAAAATAAATGAAATGCTTATATGGCTCATGACTGGAGGTAGTGTTACAGTGTGTTTCAGTGGACTTTATTTCCTATATGTTGTTCTCCTATATGTTAAATACATATATATATTAGTATGTTATTATTTGTGTAATATAAAGAATAAATGGAAAAGTAAGATATACTTTAAAAAGATCCTCTAACATGTAAATATAGTTTTATTGTGGTAGTATCCTTCTGAGACTACTTTAAAGCAGGACTCTGCACTGTAAGGCTTCCCCAAAATATGTTCAATTCTCCAATGCATTAATGAAAAATATAAATTTTTACAAAGATTGCATGGAGAGAGGTGAACAATGTACATTACATACCATATGAAAAACTTAATACATATCCCCTTGTTAATTTTCCAAAATTCTTTTTCTTGTGTAACCCGTATCACATTTCTTCTCTACCCTCTCACTTCTTCCTAACAGCTTCTCAGCTGTATTCAGTCTTAGCTTCTTAGCTCTCTTAGATTTTTCTCTTCACTTCAATCTTTTTTGAAAGGATTGTAATTATAGTTCTTTCGGATTCTCTCTTTTTACTTTCTCACTCAACAGTCTAATCAACTGACAAAGGACTCTCCTCTTCTTAGAAGTCTTAGAGGTCAGGAGCATTGTGAATAATAAAGGCATTTTTCCCTTTCATATACAGTTGTATTCACCAGATATTTTCACTTGAATTCTGTATACCTTTAACTGAAGTGATTCCTTTAATTAAATTTGCTTTGCTAGTAGTAGAGCATGCAAAAACAATTAGATTTAAATTAGATATACACAGTATAGTGACAATATTTGTCCTGGTTATCTAGTCAAGCTTTCTTTTATATTTTAATTTACTCAGAAATCTTGTCAGGTCACAAACTAAAATTAAAAAAAAAAAAACTGGGAAAGATGAAACAAATGGTAGAATGTTGATAACTGTTGAAGCTGGATGATGGGTACATGGGAATTCATTACACTGTTCTTTTCACTTTGTATATGTTTGAAATTTTCCATAAAAAATAAAAATAATTGTGAACACCAGAAAGCTCAGGTAAGATGCTGCAGATACTGTCAGTTCTATCCGATATTCACCTCACTCTACTCACTCTCCCTTCTTCCCATATTTTCTGCTAACAGAACACAGATTTTGTTTGTAGTAGCAGTGTGCCCACTCCAGTGACTTGTCGCAACTGGTCTGAGTCAGGGTTTCTTAGTGGAGACATTTTGGTGTTTTGGGCAGGGCAAATCTCCATTATAGGGGATTGCTCCTTACATTTCACTGTTTTTGGCATCTCTTACCTCTAGGCATTAGGTGCCAATCAGTAATTGGCCTCCTTCTCATCACTGTGACAATCAAAATGCCCTGACAGATATTAAAACATTCTTTAAGGGTTGAAGGAGAACTGTTTGAGAACTACTGGTCAGAGCTAATCCTGGCATTCCTGCCCTCTACTTCCCAGCCTCCCGCATAACTAACTGTAGCCTTGTGATCCCCTTAGGGACACTGAGACTTAAGCTGCAGGGGCTCCAGGGAAAGCTTTTTGTTTTCTTAATTGAAAGGACAAATGTAGCTGTTTAGCGCTCCTCTCTTTTTCCTGCCCTGAATGAAGGACTGGTGCAAAGCGGTAGAAGTAATTTTGCAACAAGCCAATGTGCCAAGTGTAGTGGAGTAGAAGGAAAGGAGGAGTCTGGATCTTAGAAGACGTGTACCAGCACTGGCCTTTTTATCTCTTTTTTGGTGATAAAAATTAACTCCTTTTTGTTCTAGCTACTGTTAGTCACGTTTTCTATTACTTGCAGCTAAAAACACTCCTAACTAAAAATGTGAAAGTTCTGGGTTCTTTGATCAATGTTAATATGAGACAAGAATTATTGAAACAATTCTAGCCAAACTTCTTTTTGCAAAGTCCTTTATTATGCTTGGTGAAAAATAACACTGTTATGTAGAAATGAGAATGCAATTTGGAAATATTTAACAAAGTGACAACTGGAAATAATATTGTCACATATATTCAGACCTCCCTCCCCCAAATACCTAAATCCTTTGGGGAAATAGCCATACTAGTCTGGGTTTTTTCCCCCCAGGATCTAGGTACTTTTTTAAACCTAATTCAAGTGATTTTAAATAGATTTTGAAAGGAGGAATTGGATTGTTTTACTCTGAATTACAAACTCAGGCTTGGTATCTAATACAATACATGTAAATTTAGAACAAATTAAAACATTGGATGTAATTGTTGCTTGAATGTGGCATTTGAGCCCCTTTAGACTCATTTTTCTGGCTCATTGTGTCCTTTTCTCTTTCACTTGTCATGTCATCCTAGGCGGCTGCAATGTTCATGTCTATAGATAGTTTAGCATCTCATCATTTTATTTACTTGGCTCCAGACAACTTCACCTTCTTTCTACTTCTTCATCTTTTTTTCATGGCTACACATTGGGACTTTGTCATAGCCTAACATTTCTTCCTCAGAAGTAATAAACCATCTTATTGATACAACTTCTTATTCTTCATTACTTCCTCATGTGCACCTCTAGTCCTTGTTTTTCTATTGGTCACTTCCTGTCTTTACTTTCTACCATATCCTGTTTAATTTCTCTGGTTCATCATCTCAGCGACTCTTAAATAGTTCCCTAAACTTCCTTACATTTTACATGGCTTGGCAATCTTTTTATTTCTTTCGTTCTACACAGAAGTTCTTTAAAAGCTTTGCCATTCTTCTTGCACTCCAGCCACTTTTGCTCTCCTCCACCCACTCCTTTCTTATAAACATGTATTATACCACAAAGAAAATCTATACTATACCTGTCTTTTACTCATGTTCTCCTGTCATAATGAAGTATCCTTTTTTAAGTATTATTTCTCTACCTGAGCTCTGGATCTCATCCCCTACCATCTTCTCAGGAACCTTCTTCTCAGGGACCTTCCTCCATGAATTACTCCCTTTCTCCTTCTGATATACTCTGTTAGAATTTAAATATGGTATATGTTTTTCCCATTTTATAAACAAACCGAACTTAGATCTCTCACTGCTTTCTGGATTCTCTTGATCTCTTTTCACTCCCTTGCAGCCAAACATCTTGAAAGAATTGCTTATACTTTTGCTTCCCCTCTTGCGTATTTCTTCCTTAACTCACTGAGATCTGGCATTTACCTTCACTACTCCACTAGCTCCTGGGCTTGGCTGAAGCTGTTCTCTCCAAAGTCACTAGTGACCTTGATAAAGCCAAGAGACATGCCTCAATCCTTATGTTATTCGACCACTTTCTAGTATTTGACACTTCTGACCTTGACACACTTCCTTGACCTCCATGGTATCCTAGGTAAAAAATTTCTTTTTACCTTTTTGGGTGTTCTTTCTTATGCCTCTTTGTAGGACTCTTTGCCTAAGGAGCTTCTCCTATAGCCTTTTTGTCTTTTCATTCTATAGTTCTTTTACTAAATCATCTATTCCCATAGCTTAAAATACCAGTCATATGCTAATGATTCCCAAGCAGTTGATTCCTTCTCAACAATCATCTTTGAACTCTAAACCAATATATCCTATTGCCTGTTAGATGTTTTCACTTGGCTATTTTATAAGTATTTCAAAACAATACATCATATCTTCCCTTCCCACAAGCTTACTTATCCTCTGTTGTTTCCAATAAATGGCATCATCCAGTTATTCAAAGGAGAAACTTGAACATAATCTTTGACTTGTCCTTTCTCCCTTATGTTCCATAGTTAAAGATAACTGGATTATATTTGTTCTCCCTTCTAAAAGTTTCTCTGATCTGCCAACTTTTTTCTATCCCTATTGCTGTTTCCCTAGTTCAAGTTGATATCTAGCTGTTATCTGGATTAATGTAAGAGCCTTCTGTTTCATCTGCATGCTTTATTCTTTCCCTCTTTCAATCTATTCAAATGCACATATTATTCACCTGTTTAAAATCCCTCAGTGACTTCTAGTTGTTCTTATAGCCTAAACTTTTAAACATGGCTTATAAGACCCTGTCTACTTCTTTACACTCACCATTCATCATTTAACCTTTTTTTATTCCAAGCACTAGACATACTAAAATTCTTTCTATTCATTTTGCAGTGTTATATTCTCTTTCATGATTTCGCACATGCTCTTTTCTTTCCACTCCTACTTGTTTAACTCTTACTCATTTTCTAGATTTCATCTTAGATATCTCTTCCTTTAGGAAGCCTTCTTTCTGTTCTTAACCCCTACCTTAAGTCTGTGTAGGTCCTAGGGCACCCTGTATCTGTCAGCATGGCATTTGTAACAGTATTATATTTACCTGTTTGTCTGTATCTTGGATTAGACTGTGAGTTGTGTAAGGGCAGTGATTAGGTCAGCATGGCACCCTAGTGTCTAACAAACTACATGATACTAAATAGATACTTAACACATGACTGAATGAATAAGTGAATGAATGGTGTTATTTTTTAATTGATTAAATGTATAAAGTGAGTGAAATTTTGGGATTAAAAAAGCTAATACATGGGTTTGAGGTCCTAATTGACTGATGTTGCCAATCACTGGCTAAAAGGAATCCATAAAGCAATTTTGGGAATGAGATATCTAAAACATTCATATGGAGATATCTGGTAATCAGCTAAATATATAGGACTTGTGTCAGGAGAGGGAAATGAGCTGGAAACATTGATTGGGAGTCATCAGCTTATGAGTTTGAGAGAGCCCAGGGAGAAGCTGTATTGTTGGAGGGGAAGAGAGCAACACTGGTATTTATGAGATGAGCAGAACAACAAGGAACTACCACAAAGGCATCCGAGGGGAAGCTGACAGGCAGGTAACTGGGGAAAGCACCTGACATTGGTGTCATATAAGCAAATGGAGGAGAGTTTCAAGGAGGGATGATTGACAGTATCAGGTTAATTATTTTCTTTGTCATTCAACAAATGGAGTTTCTACAGAGGATGTAGTGTCAGATGTTATTTGTCTACCTTGCTTCACTGCAGGTTTCTTGAATGCAGGGATATTGTCTTATTTGTACTTTTAATCCCAGAATTTATCACAATATATGGCACAAAGTGGAATTCAGTAAACAGAGGTTAAATGAACATAATGCATTTGCTCTGGTTAAGTGATGGTCTCAACATGGTAGCATGGGCATAAATAGATAATTTTATTCTGTAAGAACTTTCTTCTGTATTCTTGGATTTCAAAGACATCTGGAAAGTGGAATATGGTTAGGTACTTCTCATTGTATGATTTTCAAATGAGCCAACTCTAGTAAATATTTTCAGTTTTAGCATCCTTGACTTTCTGTGTTTTATGCCACCAGTTCTCCTTTGTTTTGTTTATCTTGCAGACATTGCCAATTCTGTCTCTCTCTCTCTCTCTCTCTCTATTTATTTACTTAGTGTTGGGTCTTTGTTGCTGTGCGTGGGTTTTCTGTAGTTGCGGCAAGTGGGGGCTACTCTTTGTTGCGGTGCGTAGGCTTCTCATTGGTGGTGGCTTCTCTTGCTGCGGAGCATGGGCTCTAGGTGTGTGGGCTTCAGTAGTTGTGGCACGTGGGCTCAGTATTTGTGACTCGTGGGCTCTAGAGCACAGGCTCAGTAGTTGTGGCGCACGTGCTTAGTTGCTCCGCGGCACGTGGGATCTTCCCGGACCAGTGCTTGAACCCGTGTCCCCTGCATTGGCAGGCAGATTCGTAACCACTGTGCCACCAGGGAAGCCCAATTCTGTCTCTCTTATTTGGAGAAGTAAAAAATATATCTGATAAAAATAGGTAATTTATATTAAAGCGTATTAACTTAAAATGTTAAAAACTCCCAGGAATGCTTTCATCCAAAAATAATACTTAGTAGAGAACTTACTTATCAAGTAGGGTAGAAGTGGTGGTAGTGGAGATGGTAGGAATTTTGAGGGAGATGGGGAGGATGACCTTTTTTTCTGTTCCTAATTATGCAGGAATACTGACACTGCTTTCCATCCTCTCATATAGAGTTTGCCCTAAAAGGCATGTGTGGAGAGAGCGCTGGTTCTCCAAAAAGAATACCTGGTTTGAATCCTTACTTCTCACCTACCATCTGGGCACCTTTGAATATATCCCAACCTTTATGAGTTTTAATTTCCTCGTCTGTGAAAGAATCATAATAACTTTACTACTTACCTCCTGGGTTATCCAGCGGATCAAATGAGATTGCATATGTACAGCTAGTTTGCAAATGAAAGACTGTTATTCTTTGCAGGCACTATGTGGAAGTGTCTGATGTTGTTGCATTGTGTTTTCAGTCTTAAGTTTCTGTTTGGTTTTCTGTTTGAATACTCGAGAGCTGCAAAAAAAGTTTATGATATTATAACATAATTGTAATATTACATAACATAATGTAATGTAATTATTTAGAGGTAGTACAGATACACAAATGTCTTAAGCCTCCTTCCCACTTAAAAAGAATATAAAACAATAGCCTTGGACACAAAAACAGTCTCTCCATTTTGTTCTTCCTGGGGACACCCAAACTCTTCATAGAACTGACTGGTGTTCATACTTCCCACACAGCTGCAGTTGAACCTGTGCAGCTACCTCCAGAGAATTGTCTTGGCTTCCAGTCTGTTGGGTAACTGCCTATTTGGACAACCTTGCCTTGGATAATTTCCCTTTGTCCAACCGTGGGACTCATAAATCCATGTTCCGGGGGATAGAGTTCAGAAAATGATATTTGGCCATAGGTAGTTGCAATTTCAAGACCCTTTCAAAGGGTGATGATGACAGATTTTTACTGGACAATGTAAGTTTTCAAACTTTGAAGATATATCCTGGGATCCAGATCATTTATGCATCAATATAGAATATGCGTTGCTTATCCATCAACCTGTTCTAAGATGTTAAGGTCATGAGTAAGAATGTTCCACAGCCCATAAAATACTTCTCCTGGAGTATAACTTAACTGCGAGGGACTATTATTAAATATGTAGGAGTTCTACTTTGTTATCAACTGATATATAAAATGAGAAAGAAAAAGACCCATTTCCTTCACAGTACGTTTTCCTTATAATAAATGTTTAGAAAGGAGTATGCCAACAAAGATTTGTTGTTTTTGTTTGTTTTTTCTCTCTCTTCTTCATCTCTGAATTTTATTTCATTTTTTGTTTTAATCATGGAAATCTGGCTGAATGATCTGAGTGGTTATCTCATCTGTAAAATATGTGAGATATAGTTATGGTTTCCCAGACAATTAACTATGTGCTAAATGTAGGTCAGGACCATTTACAAAGGACACAGCTGTATACTATTCCAAGGAAAAAGGAAACAATGTCAAGAGTCATCAGAGAGACTTAGAGATGCTTTCTGCAGGATTTCCAGATTTCAACAAAACTGTTTTACCCTGAATAATGGTAGGATTAGTCTTAGCCAAAATGCAACTGGGCAATCTGTTACTTCCCATATGGAAAGCAACTGTTCAAGTAAATTATATAATTGTACATTACAACTTAGCTTCTGTCATACATTATAAATTCAGTTCTATCTCAAACTGAGGCCATTAAATGAGTGAGCCAAGTTTAATGTTGCTCAACCAGCCTTTCTTGTTGTAGTTATATCCAGCAAAAAAATGAGTTCTTTTGTATATTTTTCTTATCTGGCTTATTGGAAATAGAAATTTTGTTTGGACGTGTTAGTGGATGTCACTTTTATCCTGACTTGGAGAATCAATCAGGAAGACTTTCTAGAGTAGCCTATTGTGTAGTCAGGAACCTAATAGGAAAAGGTAATTGATTGTTCCTTTGGATTAATTTTTATTTTCTTCTAAATGAGATTCTTAGTATTAAAATTCATGGAGAATCTGTAAAAAAAAGTTGTTACATGGACCTTTTTGTTTTATCACAATGGTATTGTACCATGAGAGAGCTGAGCTCATGCTCTTACTGGTCTGGTGCTCTTGAGGCAGTGTAGAATGTTCCCTGTTTTGCCTTGTTGGCAAAGGAAATTACACCAGTGCCATGATTGTCAGAATGATGCAGAACCTCTGAGGAAAGGGATTACTGCCTTATTAAAGATAGGTTGGGGTGAGTTATGCCAAATGTTGAGTGAGATTTATTGAATACTCTGCAAACACCATGCAAGAATTCTGTGCATTACGGTTATGAGAAAACAAGTGTTGATGAGAAAATAACAAAACTGCAAATGGGAAAATAATAATTATTTCCAGGGTCCATTCATGAAACAAAGGGATGAAGTCTAAAAGGAATGGAAAACTCCTTAAAAAACCCCACAGAATTTACTGTCAGGGAAATGTTGTTAATTTAAATGAGGCAGGTAGGTAATACTATTCATGCTTCATAGTAAATAGAATATCCGAGCCATGATACTTATGATCTGTCTGGCTCTTTACCAGTGATTTGTTTCCTTTTACTTGGTTTGTGAGGATGTGTTATGAATGTACCATTATATTTATCCCCTCTAAAATTCCAATGTTTAAAGCATTGACTTCTCAGATTAAAATGAAACCATTTAAATATGGGCCATGATATTAAAATATAAACCTTAAAACTTTACTTTTCATTGTATGAGTGATGTCTAAAATAGTTGTCTTCTTTTATATATATAAAAGAATACATGGTATATAATGACCTTTGGAATCATCAGATCATCTTCCTTGTAGCAGATTCACAAAGTAAACTCATTAATACAGTGTGCGGACCTTTACATGAGCCAGTGCTCATGTAAAAGAAGGAAAATCTTACAGTTTCTTTATTGAACAACATATTATCTTTCTACAAATGTCAGCATTGGGCTACGCAAAGAGCTTAATAAGTACTTGGGGAACCCTGAAAATGATTACTTTTTGCTATTATTAATCAATAATTGTCTTTCATGGGCTTCCGTGGTGGCGCAGTGGTTGAGAGTCTGCCTGCAGATGCAGGGGACACGGGTTCGTGGCCCGGTCCGGGAGGATCCCACATGCTGCGGAGCAGCTGGGCCCGTGAGCCATGGCCGCTGTGCCTGCGCGTCCAGAGCCTGTGCTCCGCAACGGGAGAGGCCACAACAGTGAGAGCCCCGTGTACCGCAAAAAAAAAAATAAATAAAAAAAAATTGTCTTCCTATATCTTGTGTCATTTGTATTTAGGATTATAGAGTCTTGGATAGAGAATTAGAGGGAAGCAACAAAAGATCAATTTAAAAGCATAAATTGCAGCAATGAATGAGGGTAACTTTGTACTGCTTAAAAATTTAATAATAAATTATGAAAGTTACAAAGTAAAGCTACTGTAGAGTTTTCAATTAGGCAAGTTTATACATCTTTTAATTTTGTTGCCACTACTGATCATAATTCATTAAGATATCATTATAAATAAACCTCCATTGAGTAATTGATATATAAACTATCATTTGGTAAGTAATGGTTTATAGGTTGTCAGTTTAATGCATTGATTTAGTGGACTGTCAAGTTACTACAGTGTGATAGAGAATTGTTTGATGACTTTTGGACTATTAATCCCTCAGGAAGTAGATAGGTAGGTATGCATAAAAATCATTTAAGCATACTTAAGGACATTTTGACATCGTGTTTTAAAGTGAGAAGCTAGAACTAGGTTTGTTAAATGCTAATCAGTGTGTAAAACTAGATGTATTCTTGAATGCTTCTTTCTTGTTTCACCAAAAACCAGCATTCTGAAAACTGACAATATGTCCCTTAGCTAAACTGTATCTTTAGTCTGAACTTGTGGACTTCCTTCTTTATCTGTTATTTCTTTGAACTGTCTCTTCCAATTGTCTGTATTAACATACAGACAAGCAAGAAAATAGTCTTGGTATCTTAGAAAATTGTTACTTTCATTTTTCCAGTCTTCACAGTTCGTAGAAATATATTTCCATATTGATTGCTTTGAAGGAGAAGGTAGGCAAATGTGAATTATATATCTTTCTAACACAAGTCAGTAATAAATAAGATTAGGAAGAACGAGAAACTTGTGCTCAAAGGAAGTTAAACTTTAATTTTTTTTCTAACCAATAAGCAAAGAGGAAAACTTTTTCCAGGAGTTTCTTTTACCTCCATCAGTGTTACATGGTAGTTTGGTACTTTGTTTTATATTTGGAAGTAGGTGCTTTCTCCTAGTTTATGATGTATCAACAAAAGTGTGCAAAAATGTACTACTAGTGATAATGGTATTTTTGAGGAAATAGTGTTTTTTTTCCCTTAGTAGATAGCATGAGGTAAAATGACCTCAAATAACGGTGTTACTCAAGGGGGACACATTCTCTTCAAATTGAAGGGATTTTTCTTAGTTTTGAAAGATGAAAAGAGTAAACACTATAAAAAGGATTTAATACATTTCATTATTTTATGAATTAAACTTTAGTTGAAAGCATTTTCCCTCTTAAACAGTGTAGAGGACAAATCACACATGATTAGCACAAACATAAGACTATTAAGGCCATAAATTAGTATTTCCAAAAGCTCTGACTGATTACTGAATGCAGGATTTATTTTGAAGACCTTTTGGTAACCTCGGCTGTAATGTTTGCTTCCATAGAAGGCTCGGTGAGTTGGGGAAGGAGTCCACATGTTCCCTTTAGGTCACAGTGGGCATGTAAAACTGATTTCCAACTTGGGCTCACACTTTTGTTCCAAACATGAACCTTTTGGCATCAGAGCTCATGTTCTTATGGCCAATTTGGATTTTTAAGCAAAGAAGCTAATTTAAAAAGTCTCTTGGACAACAAATGGCTGTTAAAAAATAACATTTTAATGATTTAAATGGAAACAAACCAGAAGCAGCTGGATTAAATTTCTCTTAAAGTATATGTGTTTAGCGATTAAGAGGAAAGAGTGGCTGAAAAAATGCTGTCTGTTATTTTCCTTCAAAACCCCAAATAGTTGAACAGTTGAGTAGCTCAAAAGATTTGAATTGGGATAACTTTGTGGAAAATATTTCTGGCAGTGAAAGTACTGTTAAAAAAAGAGTGAGAGATGATAAACTCTTTAACAATGAATTTTTAATCTCTGTGTTTTCTAAAGATTAGTTTTAGTGATAAAATTATTTTATTGAAGATTCTTTAGAAGAAGGTTGATCTGATTTAAGAATTTGGGGGATAGAGAAAAAATAAGTAAATATTTTGGGAAAAAAATCATTGTGAATTAAGGTTTTCCTGGATAGCACTTGCTGTTTGTATTTCCCAGAGCTTTTTAATACGAAACTATTTCTAAGTGTCTGTATTTTCTTAGCCACCATAGACTTTGCATATGAGTGGGAGAGGTTGAGAAGACTAGGCTTTTCAAAAATGTGGGCTTGATTTAGATGTTTTGTTAAAGAAAAATGGGGAAAGAAATCTAGATTAGTAGAAAATTTAAGTTAGTAGACAGGCAGACTTGGGGTTTGAGCAGGTTCAGTAAATAATATCCCTCTTTTAATGTTTTGAGTGAACTGAGAAATGAAATAGAGAAGATGGGAGATCAGAATGCCATCTTTATGTTTCATAACACTAATATTGGAGATTATGGTTTAGCCATAGGAACAGTGGGCTTCCTGAAAACAGCTAGACAGCCTTCCCCAACCAGTCCCAGATAGCACAGGACTAGGCAGGCAGACACTACCTGGCAGGGTCAGAGCTGTCCCATACAACCTTCAGTGTTGGGGAGGAAGCACTGAATTCTTCGCTTTCTGCAGTCATCTTATTTCTAAGAGAAAGGGAAGGGGAAATGAGTTGAACACGCCAGTTTATTTTTCTTAACATTTTCAATCAGTAAGTCTGTGTGCCTCTCTTGGGGAAGGGGGAGTAAAGTTTTGGCAAGAGCCCAAGAATGTTACTTTAAAGGGGCTTCTTTCACATTGGAAGGAAACATCAAGAGCAGGAAAGAAGTGTTTTTTGAGATTTTTGTTCTTTTAACCCAGAGGTTCTAAAAAAGGATTGTTATCTACCCCTAGGGAAATTTTTGTTGTAACAGTGATCACAAAATACTGATGGTGTTTAGTGGGTGTGGGGGGGTCAAGGATGCAAGATATCCTGCAATGCACAAAACATCCCATACAATGAAGAACTGTCACAATAAAGCTCCCTAGAGACACCCTGAACTGATCCTATTGGGTTGTTTGCTCTGTGGGGTGAGGACGAGAACAGCGCTCTGTCAAGAGCATTCCTGCTACACCTTCCTGAGGCTGCCCCCTCAGTGCAACTCACTGCTTCTTTGTGGTTCCTCTTTGAGCTATTCATGGCAATATAGATTTTTCTCCTAGCAGTCTCTGAAATGGGTCAGAACCATGCATTATTTAAATGGACTTCAAAGCCCCTCTGTACGCAAGACAGAAATGTCACACCCTAGTCTAGTTCCCATAAAAATGATCTGTAATATTATCCAACATAGTTTAGAAATTGTAAAATGAAATCATATTGTAAAATAAAATGAAGTGAGACCTTCAATATGGTGGAAGAGTAAGACGTGGAAATCACCTTCCTCCCCACAAATACGTCAGAAATACATCTACATGTGGAACAACTCCTACAGAACACCTACTGAATGCTGGCAGAAGACCTCAGACTTCCCAAAAGGCAAGAAACACCCCATGTTCTGGGGTAGGGCAAAAGAAAAAAGAAAAACCAGAGACAAAAGAATAGGGACGAGACCTGCACCTCTGGGATGGAGCTGTGAAAGAGGAAAAGTTTCCACACACTAGGAAGCCCCTTCACTTGTGGAGATGGGGTATGGCGGCGGGGAAGCTTTGGAGCCACAGAGGAGAGCGCAGCAACAGGGGTGCAGAGGGCAAAGTGGAGAGATTCCCACACAGAGGATCGATGCCGACCAGCACTCACCAGCCTGAGAGGCTTCTCTGCTCACTTGCCAGGGTGGGCAGGGGCTGGGAGCTGAGGCTCCGGCTTTGGCGGTCAGACCCCAAGGAGAGGACTGGGGTTGGCTGTGTGAACACAGCCTGAAGGGGACTAGTGTGCCACAGCTAGCCAGGAGAGAGTTCAGGAAAAAGTCTGGACCTGCCGAAGAGGCAAGAGACTGTCGTTTCGGGGTGCGTGAGGAAGGGGGATTCAGAGCACCGCCTAAACAAGCTCCAGAGATGGGCACGGGCTGCGATTATCAGCGCGGACACCAGAGACGGGCATGAGATGCTAAGGCTGCTGCTGTAGACACCAAGAAGCCTGTGTGCAAGCACAGGTCACTCTCCACACCTCCCCTCCTGGGAGCCTGTGCAGCCCACCACTGCCAGGGTCCTCTGATCCAGGGGCAACCTCCCCGGGAGAACACACAGCATGCCTCAGGCTGCTGCAACATCACACCGACCTCTGGCACCATAGGCTTGCCCCACATTCCGTACCCCTCCCTCCTCCCGGCCTGAGTGAGCCAGAGCCCCCTAATCAGCTTCTTTAACCCCATCCTGTCTGGGCGGGAACAGACGCACTCAGGTGACCTACATGCAGAGACGGGGCCAAATCCAAAGCTGAACCCCAGGAGCTGTGTGAACAAAGAAGAGGAAGGGAAATCTCTCCCAGCAGCCTCAGGAGCAGTGGATCAAATCTTCACAATCAACTTGATGTACGCTGCATCTCTGGAATACCTGAAGAGACAACGAATCATCCCAAAATTGAGGTGGTGGATTTTGGGAGGAACTGTAGAATTGGGTTTGCTTTCTGCATCTAATTTGTTTCTGGTTTTATGTTTATCCTAGTTCAGTATTTAGAGTTTATTATCATTGGTAGATTTGTTTATTGATTTGGTTGCTCTCTTCCTCCTTTTTCATATATAGATGTATATATTTTTTCCTTTTTCTCTTTTTCTTAGTGTGTATGTGTATGCTTCTTTGTGTGATTTTATCTGTATAGTTTTGCTTTTACCATTTGTCCTAGGGTTCTGTCCTTTTTTTTTTTTGTGGTACACGGGCCTCTCACTGTTGTGGCCTCTCTTTGTTGTGGAGCACAGGCTCCGGACGCGCAGGCTCAGCAGCCATGGCTCACGTTCCCAGCCGCTCTGCGGCATGTGGGATCTTCCCGGACTGGGGCACGAACCCGTGTCCCCTGCATTGGCAGGCAGACTCTCAACAACTGCGCCACCAGGGAAGCCCTGTCCTTTTTTTAAATATTTTTTTTAAGTATAGTTTTTAATGCTTGCTATCATTGGTGGATTTGTTTTTTGGTTTGGTTGCTCTCCTTTTTCTTTTTTTCATTAAAATTTTTTTTTATTTTTAATAATTTTTTTATTTTAATAACTTTTTAATTTAATTTTTTTTTCTTTCATTTTTTCTCATTTTTCTTCTGAGCAGTGTGGCTGACAGGGTCTTGGTGCTCTGGCTGGGTGTCAGGCCTGTGCCTCTGAGGTGGGAGAGCTGAGTTCAGGACATTGGTCCACCAGAGTCCTCCTGTCTCCAGGTAATATCAAACAGCGAAAGCTCTCCCAGAGATCTCCATCTTGATGACCAGCAAGCTACAGTGCTGGACAACCTATGGCAAACAACTAGCAAGACAGAAACACAACCCCACCCATTAGCAGAGAGTCTGCCTAAAATCATAATAAGGTCACAGACACCCCAAAACACACCACCATATGTGATCCTGCCCACCAGTAAGACAAGATCCAGCCTCATCCACCAGAACACAGGCACCAGTCCCCTCCACCAGGAAGCTTACGCAACCCACTGAATCAACCTTAGCTACTGGGGGCAGACGCCAAAAACAACAGGAACTATGAACCTTCAGCCTGCAAAAAGGAGACGCCGAACACAGTAAGTTAAGAGAAATGAGAAGACAGAGAAACACATAGCAGATGAAGGAGCAAGGTAAAAACCCACCAGACCAAACAAGGAGGAAATAGGCAGTCTACTTGAAAAAGAATTCAGAGTGTTAGAAAAGATGATCCAAAGTCTTGGAAATAGAATGGAGAGAGTATAAGAAATGTTTAACAAGGACCTAGAAGAACTAAAGAGCAAACAATGATGAACAACACAATAAATAAAATTAAAAATTCTCTAGAAGGAATCAATAGCTGAATAACTGAGGCAGAAGAATGAATAAGTAACCTGGAAGATAAAATAGTGGAAATAACGGCTGCAGAGCAGAATAAAGAAAAAAGAAAAGAATTGAGGACAGTCCCAGAGACCTCTGGGACAACATTAAACGCACCAACAGTTGAATTATAGGGGTCCCAGAAGAAGAAGAGAAAAAGGAAGGGACTGAGAAAATATTTGAAGAGATTATAGTTGAAAACTTCGCTAATATGGCAAAGGAAATAGTCAAGTCCAAGAAGTGCAGAGAGTGCCATACAGGATGAATCCAAGGAGAAACATGCCAAGACACATATTAATCAGACTATCAAAAATTAAATACAAAGAAAAAGTATTAAAAGCAGCAAGGGAAAAACAACAAAAACATATAAGGAAATCGCCATAAGGTTAACAGCTGATCTTTCAGCAGAAACTCTGCAAGCCAGAAGGGAGTGACAGGACATATTTAAAGTGATGTAAGGGAAAAACCTACAACCAAGATTACTCTGCCCAGCAAGGATCTCATTCAGATTTGACAGAGAAGTTGAAACCTTAACAGACAAGCAAAAGCTAAGAGAATTCAGCACACCAAACCAGCTTTACAACAAATGCTAAAGGAACTTCTCTAGGCAGGAAACACAAGAGTAGGAAGAAAACCCTACAATAACAAACCCAAAATAATTAAAATGGTAGGAGGAACATACTTATCAATAATTACTTTAAATGTAAATGGATTAAATGCTCCAACCAAAAGACATAGACTGGCTGAATGGATACAAAAACAAGACCCATATATATGGTGTCTACAAGAGACCCACTTCAGACCTAGGGACACATACGGACTGAAAGTGAGGGCATGGAAAAAGATATTCCATGCAAATGGAAATCAAAAGAAAGCCAGAGTAGCAATTCTCATGTCAGAAAAAGTAGACTTTAAAATAAAGACTATTATAAGAGACAAAGAAGGACACTACATAATGATCAAGGGATCAATCCAAGAAGAAGATATAACAACTGTAAATATGCACCCAACACAGGAGCACCTCAATACATAAGGCAAATGCTAACAGCCATAAAAGGGGAAATCGACATTAACACAATCATAGTAGGGGTCTTTAATACCCCACTTTCACCAATGGAAGGATCATCCAAAATGAAAATAAATAAGGAAACAGAAGCTTTCAATGACACATTAAACAAGATTGACTTAATTGATTTTTATAGGACATTCCATTCAAAAACAACAGAATACACTTTCTTCAAGGGCTCATGGAACATTCTCCAGGATAGATCATATCTTAGGTCACAAATGAAGCCTTGGTAAATTTAAGAAAATTGAAATCATATCAAGTATCTTTTCCAACCATAGCACTATGAGACTAGATATCAATGACAGAAAAAAGTCTGTAAAAAATACAAACACGTGGAGGCTAAACAATACACTATTTAATAACCAAAAGATCACTGATGAAATCAAAGAGCAAATCAAAAAATGCCTAGGAACAAATGATAATGAAAACTCAACGACCGAAAACCTATGGGATGCAGCAAAAGCAGTTCTAAAAGGGAAGTTTATAGCAGTACAATCCTACCTCAAGAAACAAGAAGCATCTCAAATAAACAACTTAACCTTACACCTAAAGCTATTAGAGAAAGAAGAACAAAAAACCGCCAAAGTTAGCAGAAGGAAAGAAATCATAAAGATCAGATCAGAAATAAATGAAAAAGAAATGAAGGAAACAATAGCAAAGATCAATAAAACTAAAAGCTGGTTCTTTGAGAAGATAAACAAAATTAATAAACCATTAGCCAGACTGATCAAGAAAAAATGGGAGAAGACTCAAATCAATAGAATTAGAAATGAAAAAGGAGAAGTTACACTGACATTACAGAAATACAAAGGATCATGAGAGATTACCACAAGCGACTATATGCCAATAAAATGGACAACTTGGAAGAAATGGACAAATTTTTGTAAAGGTACAACCTTCTGAGACTGAACCAGGAAAAAATAGAAAATATAAACAGACCAATCACAAGCACTGAAATTGAGACTGTGATTAAAAATCTTCCAACAAATAAAAGCCCAGGACCAGGTGGCTTCACAGGTGAATTCTATCAAACATTTAGAGAAGAGCTAACACGTATCCTTCTCAAACTTTTGCAAAATATAGCAGAGGGAGGAACACTCCCAAACTCATTCTATGAGGCCACCATCACCCTGATACCAAAACCAGACAAAGATGTCACAAAGAAAGCAACAGGCCAATATCACTGAGGAACATAGGTGCAGAAATCCTTAATGCAATACTAGCCAACAGAATCCAACAGCACATTAAAAGGATCATATACCATGATCAAGTGGGGTTTTTCCCAGGAATGCAAGGATTCTTCAATATACACCAATTAATCAATGTGATATACCATATTAACAAATTGAAGGATAAAAACCGTATGATCATCTCAATGGATGCAGAAAAAGCTTTCGACAAAATTCAACACCCATTTATGATAAAAACACTCCAGAAAGTAGGCATAGAGGGAAGATACCTCAACATAGTAAAGGCCATATATGACAAATCTACAGCCAACATCGTTCTCAATGCTATAAAACAAACCATTTCCACTAAGATCAGGAACAATACAAGGTTGCCCACTCTCACCACTGTTATTCAACATAGTTTTGGACGTTTTAGCCACAGCAATCAGAGAAAAAAAAGAAATAAAAGGAATCCAAATTGGAAAAGAAGAAGGAAAGCTGTCACTGTTTGCAGATGACATGGTACTATACATAGAGAATCCTAAAGATGCCACCTTAAAACTGCTAGAGCTATTCAATGAATTTGGTAAAGTAGCAGGATACAAAGTTAATGCACAGAAATCTCTTGCATTCCTATACACTAATGATGAAAAATCTGAAAGAGAAATTAAGGAAACACTCCTATTTACCATTGCAACAGAGAATAAAATACCTAGGACTAAATCTACCTAAGGAGACAAAAGACCTGTATGCAGAAAACTATAAGACATTGATGAAAGAAATGAAAGATGATACAAATGGAGAGATATACCATGTTGTTGAATTTGAAGAATCAGCATTGTGAAAATGACTATACTACCCAAAGCAATATACAGATTCAGTACAATATCTAACAAACTACCAATGGCATTTTCACAGAACTAGAACAAAAAATCGCACAATTTGTATGGAAATACAGAAGACCCCGAATAGGCAAAGCCATCTGAGAAAGAGAAACGGAGCTGGAGGAATCAGGCTCCCAGACTTCAGAGTATACTACAAAGCTACAGTAATCAAGATAGTAGGGTACTGGCACAAAAACAGAAATATAGATCAGTGGAACAGGATAAACCCAGAGATAAACCCACGCACAGATGGTCACCTTATTTTTGATAAAGGAGACAAGAATATATGATGGAGAAAAGATAGCCTCTTCAATAAGTGGTGCTGGGAAAACTGGACAACTACATGTAAAAGGATGAAATTAGAACACTCCCTAACACCATACACAAAAATAAAGTCAAAATGGATTAAAGACCTAAATGTAAGGCCAGACAGTATAAAACTCTTAGAGGAAAACATAGAACACTCTATGACATAAAGCACAGCAAGATCCTTTTTGACTCACCTCCTAGAGAAATGGAAATAAAAACAAAGATAAACAAATGGGACCTAATGAAAGTTAAAAGCTTTTGCACAGCAAAGGAAACCATAAACCAGATGAAAAGACAACCCTCAGAATGGGAGAAAATATTTGCAAATGAAGAAACTGACAAAGAATTAATCTCCAAAATTTATAAACAGCTCATGCAGCTCAATATCAAAAAAAAAACCCAATCCAAAAATCAGCAGAAGACCTAAACAGACATGTCTCCAAAGAAGATATACAGATTGCCAATAAACACACAAAAGGATGCTCAACATCACTAATCATTAGAGAAATGCAAATCAAAACTACAATGAGGTATCACCTCACACCCGTCAGAATGGCCATCATCAAAAAATCTACGATAAATGCTTGAGAGGGTGTGGAGAAAAGGGAACCCTCTTGCACTGTTGGTGGGAATGTAAGTTGATACAGTTACTATGGTGAACAGTAGGGAGGTTCCTTAAAAAGTAAAAATAGAAGTACTATATGACCTAGCAATCCCACTACTGGGCATATGCCCTGAGAAAGCCATAATTCAAAAAGAGTCGTGTACCACAATGGTCCTTGCAGCTCTATTTACTGTAGCCAGGACATGGTAACAACCTAAGTGTCCATTGACAGATGGAGAAGATGTGTCACATACATACAATGGAATATTACTGAGCCATAAAAAGAAATGAAATTGAGTTATTTGTAGTGAGGTGGATGGACCTAGAGTCTGTCATGCAGAGTGAAGTAAGTCAGAAAGAGAAAAACAAATACCGTATGCCAACATATATATGGAATCTAATTAAAAAAAAAGTTCTGAATAACCTAGGGGTGGGACAGGAATAAAGACTCAGACATAGAGAATGGACTTGAGGACACGGGGAGGGGGAAAGATAAGCTGGGACGAAATGAGAGAGTAGCATTGATTTATATGTACTATCAAATGTAAAATAGATAGCTAGTGGGAAGCAGCTGCATAGCACAGGGAGATCAGCTCAGTGCTTTGTGACCACCTAGAGTGGTGGGAGGGAGATGCAAGAGGGAGGACATATGGGAATATATGTATAGGTATAGCTGATTCACTCTGTTACATAGCAGAATCTAACACCATTGTAAAGCAATTATACTCCAATAAAGCTGTTAAAGAAAAAAATGAAGCTACCTTAAGATGTTCCTAAAACAAGATGTCAAAAACTATGCTGTATATGTGAAGATAAGCACCCTCCCATTATAAATTTCTTGGGGAGAAAAATGGATATTCAAAGATACATTCCCTTTAAAGTTGAGTGTTTTGGACTTGTGAATTATATTAAAAGAAATTGAAGTTTCATATTTACCTCAAATTCTTATGGTAAGTCTCTGCCAGAAGGTTCTTAATGTAGAATTCGTTTTTTTTCCCCTGCAGTTGTAGCCTATACTTTTTCTCACTGGAATTAGTTTCTTCAAGGTCTTAGAGGTTTTATTGATTCTGAATCAAATCTCTGATAAACCTTAATTTTAAAAAAGTTTCTAAAGGACCAGTAGGCCGTCTAACATTATCACAGCACTGGTTCCGCTCTTAGGTAGAACCTAAGTACTGAGAACAGCTATCCCAGGCCAAATCATGTTCCATAAAAACTGGTACTTAGTGTTTCTGAAGATCCATGCCAGAAACCCAGTGGTATCTTTATCAGCCACCGACTGGCTCTGTAGGAAATAGCACACTTCCTAGTTGGGATAATTTGAGGGGAATTTAATAAGGTTGTACGTGGTGAGAATCTACAGGGAATAGTGTACACCTCTGTGGCTGGTTATTAGGATGCTGTTGCCAGTCTTAGAGCTGAAAGGGGAAGAGAGAGAGTAATTGGAACCCTGAAAGGGAAAGGGTTGTGGTAGAGGACATCCTGACCATGGCAGGGAGAGAGCCTGGGGAGTATTTTTTCCAACCTCACTGTCTTTCCTTCCTCCAGTCTCTTGCTGTTGCTCCCAAATGACTGAACTAGTCAGAAGCCAGAGGGCACAGGAGCCCATTAATGGAGGCACAAAGTGAAGATATCTGGCATAGTAACTGAAGAATGAAAGGAAAAAAGAGAAAATCTTGTTTCACTTTTACCGAGATGGCAGAGGAACCAGACATCCAATATCCTTGACCAATGAGTTTGAACTTGATTGAGAGGAACCCCTTATTAACAGGTTAATTTTGGCAACATGGATTTACTATATCTGGAGAAAAAAATACCTATGAACACTTTCTCACCTTCGGAAAGTAGCTGTAGAGACTTTTTTGTTTTCTTGCTAAGTTTAAAAATTGCAGTGCTGGCAGCCCTAATCACCAAGTCCTACTGGAGGTATTTTTTTTTCTAACTCAGCAAAAACCCATTAATGCATTGTCGAAACCTCTGAATTTCTATGTCCTCTTTGAACTCCATGTTCTGACATCGTCTGTAGGCTCTGTCTAGTGACAGAGTTTCCAATGTGCCTGAAAAGGGGGCATTTTCAGTCTTGTGCCAGTCTTGAGTTTAGAGCTGTGAAACCTGCCTTTTAGGGAGCACCTACTGGTCAGGGCCATGTTGGTATTGGTTGGTTATCTAGTTTAGATGTTGGCTTTTTAAATAATTTTTCACAGTGTAAAGCTAGACCATCACTAGTGTTCTGAACAGGTAAAAGCAGCAAATATTGTTTCATATCCTAGCTTGTAAGAAGTTTTTACCCCACTCTGACATATTCAAGCTATACCTGTGTAGTTCAGGATCAAGCTGCAACACTTATTCTCTGAGTCCCCACCATTGATGTATATCCTGTTTAATCAACGTCACTTGACCATATGGTACCAGCTTGATGAGCAGCCAGCCACTCAGTATGGACAAGATTCCATGGACTGCAGTGGGAATCCATACAGTTCCCGAGGCCTCAGCTGATCTGCTTCTGTCACAACAGTCTCAGTAGTTAAAAATCAACTTTGTAACTGATAAAAACAAAGAAGCTCAAGTTGGTAGCCAAATATATGCTGCTATATGCTACCAAGTTTTAAATGCTTTGCCACTTACTAAAAAGCCCTGGTCTTACTAAAAGCCTATCCAATTTTTATTTCTTTTAATTAATAGACTTTATTTAGAGAAGTTTTAGGTTTATAGAAAAACTGAGCAGAAAGTACACAGAGTTCCTATATACCCTCGCACCTTCCCCTCCCCCACCCAATTTCCCCTATTTTGAACATCTTGCAATAGTGTGGTACATTTGTAATCATTGATGAACCAGTATTGGTACATTATTAGTAACTAAAGTCCCATAGTTTACATTAGGGTTCACTCTTTGCATTATACATTTTATGGGTTTTGAAAAATGTATAATGACATGGATCCACCATTTTAATATTTTACAGAATAGTTTCGCTGCCCTAATAATCCCCTGTGCTCCAACCGTTCATCCCTTCCTTCCTCTCCCTGAACCTTTGGCATCCAGTGATCTTTCTACTGTTTCCATAGTTTTGTCTTTTTCAGAGTGTCATATATTTGGAATCATATAGTATGCAGCCTTTTCATACTGGCTTTTTCAACTGTTATTTTAGTCTGTAAATTTCACCTCCTGGTTGTTTCTCAAGTACACTCCACTTAACACAACAAAGAAGATATCCTAGTTTGGTAGTATAACGTTAATTTCACATTTTAAACGTGATTTGGGAATGAATCTACCTCTTTATTGTTAGAAAAATGAAATATTTAATCTCCTTCCTCCCCTGCTACAGAGCAGGGTTTTTTTGTTCATGTTAGTATTAGAATATCATTGTATATAAATCTAGTGTTGTGATAGCAGTAGAAGTCTTCACTATCTTTCTATAAAAGTAACGTGTTTATTATGTAGTGACTTCTAAAGTTTGGACGGTAGTAATGGTACCCACTCTTCTCCAAGAACCTGAACACTATTAAAATGAACTAAATATCACATCTTTCATAGATTAGTTGCGCATCTTGTTGGAGGCTATATTAGGATTTCCAGAGAAACAGAACCAATATGATATATATAGTTGACCTTTGAACAACATGGGTTTGAACTGCGAGGGTCCACTTATACTCAAATTTTTTTCAATAGTTATGTATTACAGTACAACATGATCTACAGTTGGTTGAATCCTTGGTTGTGGAACCTTAGATATGGAGAGCCAATGGTAAAGTTATGTGTTGATTTTTGAGTGTGTGGTGGTGGGGAGGGGGAGTGGTGCCCCTAAACCTCACACTGTTCAGAGTTCAGCTGTGTGTGTGCGTGTATAAAAGAATTGACTGACATAACTATGGAGGCTGACAAATTCCAAGATCTATAGTTGGCAAGCTGGAGACCCAGGAGAGCCATTGTGTACTTCCTTTCCAATCCAAGACTGAAGACCTGAGTATCAGGAGAGTCAATGTGTTCTAGTCTGAGAGCCAGTGGGCTCAAGACCCAGGAAGAGCTCACGTTTTGAGTCTGAAGGCAGGAAAAAACTCAGTCTTCCAGGTCAAGCAGTCAGGCTGGAGGAAATTCTGTTTTACTCAAACTTTTTGTTCTGTTTAGGCCTTCAATGGATTCGATGTGGTCTACCGACATTTGGGAGGACAATCTGCTTTACTGAGTTCATATGTTAATTTCATCCAGAACACCCTCACAGATGCACCTAGAACAGTGTTTGACCAAATGTTTGGGCACCTCATGTCTCAGTCAAGTTGACACATAAAATTAACCATCAGAGTCTAAAAAGAGCAAAGTACTGTCAGAGATACTGAGTGAGTGAGAGAGAGACCAGTGGGCTCTTTTTTCCTTTCCCCATGGACACAAATACTATCTAACATATTCACTGAGCTGTGAGTTGGATGAGAATGGGGTCGTCTTAATCATCCTTCCATTCTCTTGCCACCAAGAGGGTCTGCTGTAGATCATGTCCCTGGTTAATCTTGGATAAATAAACAAATGGTTAAGTAAGTAAAAGCTCCTGCATTGCAACGTGAAAAGGTAATAGGGTGCTTTTTGGAAGAGTTTACTTGATGGTCCTGAATTTGACTTTTTTATTTTGTATCGGTAGCTTGGTTTTGGGACTCTATAGTCTTAAGAGGCTTAACAAACCCATAAATTCTTTATTTCCAATGTACTGAAAAATCTTAAAAATGAACCAAAGTGACACTGTGTTTTTATTGTTGGTGCATAAAATTAGGGGATTGTGTGTTGGACATGCTAGAATGGCAATGATGGCACAATGGGTTAAAGTCATAATGACTGAAAGACCTCAAAGCATTCCAGATTCAAAGAGTATGTGATCTGAAGCCAGACTGAGCATGCCCATTGAATTGTTTCCAAATTTATGTATCAGAAAAGTCTTCACTCCTACTCTGAAACTGTTTCCTCATCTGTGAAATGGGATGATAGTGCCTTCTGAATAGGATTGTTGTAATAATTAAATTAGATAATTTATTTTTATTGCATGAGTGTGTAATATATGGAAACCAGAGGAGCATGGATTTCAGGCAGAGTCTAACTGGGCTCTAGACATGCCTGGTGAGCTGTCAGAAGTATTAACAGAAATTTATTTACAGAGACACCTAGAAGCCTCCTGGTAAACATCTCTTTGATCATTTGAGTAAAATGGAAATCCTAACTTTTGAATGGTGTCTTCCATTTGGATTTTTTTTCTGGCCCAGTATTTCATATCTGCATATAATGGAGAGTGAGGGTGTAGAGGGATGATGCAGATGTAGAAAGAAAAAGAGTAGTTTCACGGAAGACTCTGTGAGACATTATGGATATCAGCAGGACAATCCCTTTTCCTTATAAATTAAGAGGAGAAATATTTTCTCCCACTTTACCACAGGCCATTATGCAGCACTGACATCTTAAAGCTGTGCTTCCCAATATTTTTTATATCATGACAAACATGGAAACTAATATTTTATCAAAGCTTTAGGGTACTGGAATAGATTCAGAGTCATTGCTGTGGTGATTCATGAAAAAGTTAAGATGAGGTCAAGGATAAGGTTAGTACATGAAGCTTTGGCTGCGAGTTCATACACTTTTACTAGGGATGGAACCAAATTTTGGCTCCAGGCTGTATATAGACAGTCTGAAAGTAGAAGGGAGGATCAGTTACATGATTCACAGTATTCATGACATAAAAGTAGTTCAGGAGAGTTTTGTTTTGTTTGTTTTTGATAGTGAGATCAGAGTAAAACATCTCTCATGAGACTTCATAGGGAGGACATTTACGAGATATGGTGAAAACAAATGTCTTTAGCATCATATTTATGGTAAATGCAGTGAGAAAATCCATAGAGATTTAAACAAAATCATCAGTATAATCTGACATTAATTCAAATGACTATTCAAGGAAATATATTCTGGGTGGAGTCAAGATGGCAGAGTAGGAGGACACAGAGTTCGTGTCTCTACACAACTAGGGCAGCTACCAGGCTCTGGTGGGGGACCACAGACACCTAAGGGGATGGGAGGAAACCCCTGAGCGGCCGGGTGGGCTATGTCGGGGGGAGGGAGGGCAGGAGAATTGGAGGCAGGATGGGATCAGCATCCCTGAGGGGTGGCTGATGGAACAGAGGGGTTCCCATGCCTGGAGGGGCCCACCATAGTGAGGGGATCAGCGGGGAGGGGGAGAGTCCCTCGAGGGATTGGAGGATTGGAAGGAAGCATGGCCAGTGTTTCCTCTGCCCACTCAGGACCCAGGGAGCCTGTTGAGGGCCCGGGCCTGATCCTCCACCCTCCAAGGCACCCTCCAGCCATGCTAAGGCTAAGCCCCGCCTCTGCACACTCACCTAGGGCCTTACCTCCGCACTTAGCACTCTGAGGCCCCCTCTGGCCATGCTGCCCTTTCCAGCTGCCCAGGTCCTGAGCCTAGGCCTCGCCCACTGCCCTAAACCTGGCCCCTGCCTAAGCCCCGCCCCCCACAACCAAGGCCTTTTCTGGCTCTTTTTTCTTTTTTTGAGGTTGTGGTTCTGTTTTACCTTGTTGTTTCATTTATATTTTCTGTAATAGAATTTTTATTTTTCCAATATTATTTTTTTATTCTTTGTAATTGTTCTGCTCCTTTTGTTTGTTCCCCCACCGACCCTTCTTTTTTTTTTTTTTTTTTTTTTTTTGCTGTTGTGGTTCTCTTTTACCTTGTTTTTTCACTTATTTTTTTAATTATATTTTTAATTTTTCTAATTTTATTTTTTATTCTTTGTTATTGCAATACTCCTTTTTATTTTTTTGCTGTGCCACCCAGCTTGTGGGATCTTGGTTCGCAGTCTGGGTGTTGAGCATGAACTCCTGTGGTGGGAGTATGAGGTCCAAATCACTGGCCTGAAAGAGAACCTCAGACCCCAGGGAATATTAATCGGAGTGAGGTCTCCTGGAGGTCCTCATCTCGGCACCAAGAAAGGGCTCTACCCAAATGCCTGCAAACTCCACTGCTGGATGCCTCAGACCAAACAACCAGTAAGAGAGCGACACAACCACACTCATGAAGAGAAAATGAGATGACAAAAAAATATGTTACAGATGAAGGAACAAGGTAAAAACCTACAAGACCAAATAAATGAAGAGGAAATAGGCAACCTACCTGAAAAAGAATTCAGAGTAATGATAGTAAAGCTGATCCAGAATCTCGGGAATAGAATGGAGGCATGAATCGAGAAAACACAAGAAACATTCAACAAAGACCTAGAAGAACTAAAGAACAAAGAAACAGTGATGAACAACACAATAACTGAAACGAAAAATACACTAGAAGGAATCAATAGGAGAATAACTGAGGTAGAAGAACGAATAACTGAGCTGGAAGATAGAATGGTGGAAATAACTGCTGAGGAGCAGAATAAGGAAAAAAGAATGAAAAGAATTGAGGACAGTCACAGAGACCTCTGGAACAACATTAAACGCACCAAAATTCGAATTATAGGGTCCCGGAAGAAGAAGAGCAAGAGAAAGGGTCTGAGAAAATATTTGAAGAGATCATAGTTGAAAATTTCCCTAAGATGGAAAGGAAATAGCCACCAAGTCTAGGAAGTGCGGAGAGTCCCATACAGGATAAACCCTACGAGAAACACGCCAAGACACATATTAATCAAACTAACAAAAATTAAATTCAAAGAAAAAATATTAAAAGCAGCAAGGGAAAAGCAACAAATAACATACAAGGGAAAACCCATAAGGTTAACAGCTGATCTTTCAGCAGAAACTCTGCAAGCCAGAAGGGAGTGGCCGGACATATTTAAAGTGATGAAAGGGAAAAACCTACAACCAAGGTTACTCTACTCAGCAAGGATCTCATTCAGATTTGACGGAGAAATTAAGACCTTTGCAGACAAGCAAAAGCTAAGAGAATTCAGCACCACCAAACCAGCTTTACAACAAATGCTAAAGGAACTTCTCTAGGCACGAAACACAGGAGAAGGAGAAGACCTACAAAAATCCAAAACAATTAAAATGGTAATAGGAACATGCATATTGATAATTACCTTAAATGTAAATAGATTAAATGCTGCAACCAAAAGACATAGACTGGCTGAATGGATACAAAAACAAGACCCATATATATACTGTCTATAAGAGACCCACTTCAGACCCAGAGACACATACAGACGGAAAGTGAGGGTGTGGAAAAAGATATTCCATGCAAATTGAAATCAGAAGAAAGCTGGAGTAGCAATACTCATATCAGATAAACTAGACTTTAAAATAAAGAATGTTACAAGAGACAAGGAAGGACACTACATTAATGATGAAGGGATCAATCCAAGAAGAAGACATAACAATTATACATATTTATGCACTGAACATAGGAGCACCTCAATCCATAAGGCAAATGCTAACAGCCATAAAAGGGGAAATCAACAGTAACACAGTAATAGTGGGGGAATTTAACACCTCACTTACACCAGAGGACAGATCATCCAGAGAGAAAATTAATAAGGAAACACAAGCTTTAAATGATACAATAGACCAGATAGATTTAATTGATATTTATAGGACATTTCACAGAAAGCGGAAGAATACACTTTCTTCTCAAGTGCACATGGAACATTCTCTAGGATAGGTCACATCTTGGGTCACAAATCAAGCCTCGGAAAATTTAAATTGTATCAAGCATCTTTTCCGATAATAATGCTATGCGATTAGAAATCAAAACAGGAAAAATACGCTCTAAAAAACACAAGTACATGGAGGCTAAAGAGTGAGCTACTAAATAACGAAGAGATCACAGAAGAAATCAAAGAGGAAATAAAAAAATACCTAGTAACAAATGACAAGGAAAACACAATGATCCAAAACCTATGGGATGCAGCAAAAGCAGTTTTCAGAGGGAAGTATATAGCAATTCAGTGTCACCTCAAGAAACAAGAAAAATCTCAAATAATCTAAACTTACACCTAAAGCAACTAGAGAGAGAAGAACAAAGAAAAGCAAAAGTCAGTAAAAGAAAATAAATCATAAAGGTCAAAACAGAAATAAATGAAATAGAAACGAAGGAAACAGTAGCAAAATCAATAAAACTAAAAGTTGGTTCTTTGAGAAGAAACACAAAATTGATGAAACTTTAGCCAGACTCATCAAGAAAAAAACTGAGAGGACTCAATAAAATTAGAAATGAAAAAGGAGAAGTTACAACTGACACTGCAGAAATACAAAGGATCATATGAGACTACTACAAGCAACTATACACCAATAAAAGGGACAACCTGGAAGAAATGGACAAATTCTTGGAAAGGTACAACTTTCCAAGACTAAATGAGGAAGAATTAGAAAATATAAACAGACCAATCACAAGTAATGAAGTTGAAACTGAAATTAAAGATCTTCCAACAAACAAAAGTTCAGGGCCAGATGGCTTCACACCTGAATTCTATCAAACATTTAGAGAAGAACTAACACCTATCCTTCTCAAACTCTTGCAAAATATAGCAGAGGGAGGAACACTCCCAAACTCATTCTCTGAGGCCACCATCACCTTGATAACAAAACCAGGCAAAGGTGTCACAAAGAAAGAAAACTGCAGGCCAATATCACTGATGAACATAGATGCAAAAATCCTCAACAAAATACTAGCAAAGAGAATCCAACAGCACAATAAAAGGATCATGCACCGTGAGCAAGTGGGTTTTTTCCCAGAATGCAAGGATTCTTCAATATATGCAAATCAATCAATGTGATAAACCATATTAACAGATTGAAGGAGAAAAACCATATGACCATATCAGTAGATGCAGAAAAAGCTTTTGACAAAATTCAACACCCATTTATGATAAAAATCCTCCAGAAAGTAAGCATAGAGGGAAATTACCTCAACATAATAAAGGCCATATATGCCAAACCCACAGCCAACATCATTCTCAATGGTGAAAAACTGAAACCATTTATACCAAGATCAGGAACAAGACAAAGTTGCCCACTCTCATCACTATTATTCAACATAGTACTCGAAATTTTAGCCACAGCCATCAAAGAAGAAAAAGAAATATAAGGAATCCAAATTGGAAAAGAAGAAGGAAAGCTATCACTGTTTGCAAATGACGTGATACCATACATAGAGAATCCTAAAGCTGCTACCAGAAAACTACTAGAGCTAATCAATGAATTTGGTAAAGTAGCAGGATACAAAATGAAAGCACAGGAATCTCTTGCATTCCTATACACTAATGATGAAAAATCTGAAAGCGAAATTAAGGAAGCACTCCTATTTACCACTGCAACAAAAAGAATAAAATACTTAGGAATAAACCTACCTAAGGAGGCAAAAGACCTGTAATCAGAAAACTATAAGACACTGAAGAAAGAAATTAAAGATGACACAAACAGGTGGAGAGATATACCATGTTCTTGGATTGGAAGAATCAACATTGTAAAAATGACTGTACTACCCAAATCAATCTACAGATTCAGTGCAATCCCTATCAAACTACGACTGGCATTTTTCACAGAACTAGAACAAAAAATTGCACAATTTGTATGGAAACACAAAAGACCCCGAATAGGCAAAGCAATCTTGAGAAAGAAAAATGGAGCTGGAGGAATCAGACTCCTGGACCTCATACTATACTACAAAGCTACAGTAATCAAGACAGTATGGTACTGGCACAATAACAGAAATATAGATCAATGGAACAGGATAGAAAGCCCAGAGATAAACCCACGCACATATGGTCACCTTATTTTTGATAAAGGAGTCAAGAATATACAGTGGAGAAAAGACAGCCTCTTCAGTAGGTGGTGCTGAGAAAACTGGACAGCTACATGTAAAAGGATGAAATTATAACACACCCCAACAGCATACACAATAATAAACTCTAAATGGATTAAAGGCCTAAATGTAAGGCCAGACACTATAAAACTCTTAGAGGAAAATATAAGCAGAACACTCTTTGACACAAATCACAGCTGCATCCTTTTTGATGCACCTCCTAGAGAAATGGAAATAAAAAGAAAAAAAAATGGGACCTAGTGAAACTTAAAAGCTTTTGCATAACAAAGGAAACTATAAATAAGATGAAAAGACAATCCTCAGAATGGGAGAAAATATTTGCAAATGAAACAACTGACAAAGGATTAATGTCTAAAATATACAAGCAGTTCATGCATGCAGCTCAATATCCAAAAAACAAACAACCGAATCCAATTTAGGGCAGAAGATCTAAATAGATATTTCTCCAAAGAAAATATACAGATTGCCAACAAACACATGAAAGGATGCTCAACATCACTAATTAGAGAAATGCAAATCAAAACTACAATGAGGTATCCCCTCACAGCAGTCAGAATGGGCATCATCAAAAAGTCTACAAACAATAAATCCTGGGGAGGGTGTGGACAAAAGGGAACCCTCTTGCACTGTTGGTGAGCATGTAAATTGGTACAGCCACTACGGAGAACAGTATGGGAGGTTCCTTAAAAAAGTAAAAATAGAACTACAATATGACCCAGCAATCCCACTACTGGGCATATACCCAGAGAAAACCATAATTCAAAAAGAGTCATGTACCACAATGTTCATTGCAGCTCTGTTTACAATAGCCAGGACATGGATACACCCTTAGTGTCCATCAACAGATGAATGGATAAAGTAGATGTGGCACATTTATACAATGGAATATTACTGAGCCATAAAAAGAAATGAAATTGAGTTATTTGTAGTGAGGTGGATGGACCTAGGATCTGTCACACAGAGTGAAATAAGTCAGAAAGTGAAAAACAAATACCCTATGCTAACACATATATATGGAATCTAAAAAAAAAAAAAAGGTTCTGAAGAACCTAGGGGCAGGACAGGAATAAAGATGCAGACGTTGGCAATGGACTTGAGATTACAGGGAGTGGGAAGGGTAAGGTGGGACGAAGTGAGAAAGTGGCATGGACATATTTACACTACCGAATGTAAAATAGATAGCTAGTGGGAAGCAGCTGCATAGCTCAGGGAGATGAGCTCGTTGCTTTGTGACCACCTAGAGGGGTGGGATAGGGAGGGTGGGAGGGAGATGCAAGAGGGAGGGGATATGGGGATACATTTATATGTATAACTGATGCACTTTGTTATAAAACAGAATCTAACACACCATTGTAAAGCAATTATACTCCAATAAAGATGTTAAAAAGAAAAAAACAAATAGAAACATAGATCAATAGTACAGGATAGAAAGCCCAGAGATAAACCAAGGCACGTATGGTCACCTAATTTATGACAAAGGAGGCAAGAATATACATTGGAGAAAAGACAGTCTCTTCAATAAGTGGTGCTGGGAAAACTGGATAGCTGCATGTCAATGAATGAAATTAGAATAGTACCTAACGCCATACACTGAAATAAACTCAAAATGGATTAAAGACCTAAATGTAAGACCAGACAGTATAAAACTCTTAGAGGAAAACTTAGGAAAAACACCCTTTGATGTAAATCACAGCAAGATCTTGTTTTCACCCATCTGCTAGAGTGACGAAAATAACAAAAATATACAAATACGACCTAATTAAACTTAAAAGGTATCGCACACAAAGGAAAACATAAACAAGACAAATGTAAAACCCTCAGAATGGGAGAAAATATTTTCAAATGAAGCGACGGAGAAAGATTAATCTCCAAAGTGTACAAACAGCTCATGCAACTCAATATCAAAAAACAATCAACCCAATCAAAAAATGGGTGGAAGACTTAAATACACATTTCTCCAGAGAAGACATTCAGATGGCCAGGAGCACATGAAGAGATGCTCAACATCACTAATTATTAGAGAAATGCAAATCAAAACTGCAATGAGTTATCACCTCACACCAGTCAGAATGCCCATCATGAAAAAAATCTACAAACAATAAATGCTGGAGAGGATGTGCAGAAAAGGGAACCATCTTGCCCTGTGGGTGGGAATGTAAATTGATTATAGCCACTGTGGAGAACAGTTTGGAGGTTCCTTAAAAAACTAAAAATAGAACTACCATATGTCCCAGCAATCCAACTACTGGGCACATACCCTGAGAATACCATAATTCGAAAAGTCACATGTACCCCAATGTTTATTGCAGCACTATTTACAATAGCCAGGACATTGAAACAACCTAAATGTTCCTTGACAGACAAATGGATAAAGAAGACGTGGTACATATATATAAAATGGAATATTACTCAGCCATGAAAAGGAATGCAGTTGGGTCATTTGTAGAAATGTGGATGGACCTAGAGTCTGTCATACAGAGTGAGAAAGAGAAAAGCAAATATTGTATATTAATACATATATGTGGAATCTAGCAAAATGGTATAGATGTACCTATTTCCAGGGCAGGAATAGAGCCCAGATGTAGAGAACAGACGTCTGGATGTGGTGTGGGGGAAGGGGAGGTTGTGATGAATTGGGAGATTACATTTGACATCAATACACTACCATGTGTAAAATAGATTGCTAGTGGGAACCTGCTGTGTAACATGGAGTTCAGCTTGGTGCTCTGTGATGGCCTAGGTGGGTGGGATGGGGGGAAGAGAGTTCCAAGAGGGAGAGGGTATATGTATACATATAGGTGATTCACTTCACTGCAGCAGAAACTAACAACATTGTAAAGCAATTATAGTCCAATAAAAAGAAAAAATATATGGTATGTGTATAGTAGAGTCTAATATAGTGCATTTGGATCCTCAGTTTTGTGATGGTCTGGTTCAATCCAAGGGTGACTTTTATAATGGAGTATTTCTAAAGCCTGATTACAAATTAGAATCACTTTTCATGCTTTTGTCAAACACATAATAACTGGGCTCCCCTCCCCACCCCCGCAAATTCTGATTCCTTCTGTCTTGTGTAGTGTCTAGGCATAGGCAAGAATAATGAATGTGTGGCATTTTTTTCAGATTATCCTTTATAGATGTTATTTCTTTCTGTTGAGTTTATTATGGGTATAATACAACCATAAGTTTCAGAATATGTTTCCTGAAAAATGCTTGATTCATATCTATTTTATAATTTTAATCAAATACAAAGTTTTAATCAGCTGACCTGCAGATGGGAGTGGCAATGTAATATGTTCACCAACACTTATTATTGTTTGTCTTTTTGATTTCAGTCATCCTAGTGGCTGTGAAGTGGTATCTCAAAACCACTCAAAAAGCCGTGGTTTTAATTTACATTTCACAGATTGCTAATCATGGCTAAAGATGGCCATTTTTAAGTCTTCTTTAGAGAAATGTTTATAAAGATCCTTTTCACATTTCTAGATTGTGTTATCTTTTTATTTTCGAGTCCTAAGAGTTCATTAGAATTCTGGATACAAGTCCCTTACCATATATGTGATTTGCAAATATTTTCTTCCAGTCTGGATTGTCCATTCACTTTCTGGATGGGATCTTTTGTAGCACAAGAGTTTTAAATTTTAATGAAGTCTAAGTTATCTGTTTTTTTTGTTTTATTATTTGTGCTTTTGGTGTCATATAAAAAAGAAACCATTGCCAAATCCAAGGTCTTGAAGATTTACTCTTATATTTTCTTCTAAGAGTTTTATAGTTTTATGATCCATTTTGAGTTAATTTTTGTGTATTATGTGAAGGTATTCAATTTCATTTTTTTGCATATGTATATATATTTAATTGTCCTATTACCATTTGTTGAAAAGACTATTCTTTCCTTATAGAATTGCCTTGGCACCCTTATAAAAAATCAGTTGACCCTAAACATAAGAGTTTATTTCTGGACTTGCAGTTCTTTTCCTTTGATCTATGTGTCTGTCCACATGCCAGTACCACACTGTCTTTTTTATTTTTATTGAAGTATAGTTGACTTACAGTGTTGTGCCAATCTCTGCTGTATAGCAGAGTGACTCAGTTGTACACATATTTCCATAGTGGAAAACGTTCTTTTTTTTAATATTCTTTTCCATTATGGTTTATTCTAGGAGATTGGATATAGTTCCCTGTGCTATACAGTAGGACCTTGTTGTTTATCCATTCTAAATGTAATAGCTTGCATCTACCAACCCCAAATTCCCAGTCCATCCCTCTCCTTCCCCCCTCCCCCTTGGCAGCCACGAGTAGGATCTCTGTGTCTGTGAGTCTGTTTCTGTTTTGTAGATAGGTTCATTTGTGCCATACTTTAGATTCCACATATAAATGATATCATATGGTATTTGTCTTTCTCTTTCTGACTTACTTCACTTAGTGTGATAACCTCTAGGTCCATCCATGTTGCTGTAAATGGCATTATTTTGTTCTTTTTTTATGGCTGAGTAGTATTCTATTGTATATATATGTACCATATCTTCTTTATGCATTCATCTGTCGATGGATATTTAGGTTGTTTCCATGTTTTGGCTATTGTGAGTAGTGCTGCTATGAACATATGGGTGCACGTATCTTTTTGAATTATAGTTTTGTCCAGGTATATGCCCAGGAGTGGGATTGCTATATCACTCTGTTTTTGGTTTTTTAAGGAACCTCCATACTGTTTTATATAGTGGCTGCACCAACTTACATTCTCAGCAGCAGTGTAGGAGGGTTTCCTTTTCTCCATACCCTCTCCAGCATTTGTTATTTGTAGACTTTTTAATGATGACCATTCCAACCTGTGTGAGGTGGTACCTCACTGTAGTTTTGATTTGCATTTCTCTATAGTTAGTGATGTTGAGCATCTTTTTATGTGTCTACTGGCCATCTGTATGTCTTCTTTGGAGAGATGTCTGTTAAGGTCTTCTGCTCATTTTTCGACTGGGTTGTTTCTTTTTTTTGTTGTTGAGTTGTATGAGCTGTTTGTATATTTTGGAGATTAAGCCCTTGTTGGTTGTATCATTTCCAAATATTTTCTCCCATTCTGTAGGTTGTCTTCTCGGTTTTTTTTTTTTTTTTATAGTTTCCTTTGCCGAGTACAACACTATCGTGATTACTGTAACTTTGTAGTAAGTTTTAAACTTGGCAGTCCTCCTACTTTTTCTTCGTTTTCAAGATTGCTTTGGATATTCAGAGTCCCTTAAAATTCCATATGAACTTTAGGATCAACTTGTCAATTTCTGCCAAAAAGTCAGTTGGGATTTTGATAAGGATTGTGTTGAATTTGTAGATCTTGCCATCTTAAAAATATTAAGTCTACTAAACTTTTACTTGGGTCTTTCTGTTTATTTACTTATTCATTTATTTTTTATTTAATTTTTTTATTGGTGTATAGTTGATTTACAGTATTGTGTTACTTTCTGGTGTACAGCAAAGTGTATCAGCCATACATATATATATCCAGTCTCTTCTAGACTCCATTTCCATGTAGGTCATTACAGAGCACCAAATAGAGTTCCTTGTGCTATACGGTAGGTTCTTATCAGTTATCTTTTATATATAGTAGTGTGTATATGTTAATCACAGTCTCCCAATTTATCCCTCCCTTTTTCCCCCTTGGTAACCATTAAGTTTGTTTTCTACATCTGTGACTCAATTTCTGCTTTGTAAATAAGTTCATTTGTACCATTGTTTTAGATTCCACATATAAGCGATATCATGTGATGTTTGTCTTTCTCTGTCTGACTTACTTCACTCAGTATGACAATCTCTAGGTCCATTCATGTTGCTGCAGATGGCATTATTTTGTTCTTTTTTATAGCTGAGTAATATCCCATGGTATATATGTACCACATCTTGTTTATCCATTCCTCCATTGATGGACATTTAGGTTGCTTCCCTGTCCTGGTTGTTGTAAATAGTGCTGCAGTGAACATTGAGGTGCCTGTGTCGTTTTGAATTATGGTTTTCTCTGGATATATGTCCAAGAGTGGGATTGCTGGATCATATGGTAGCTCTATTTTTAGTTTTTAAGGAATCTCCATACTATTCTCCATAGTGGTTGTACCAATTTACATTCACACCAGCAGTGTAGGAGGGTTCCCTTTTCTCCACACCCTCTCCAGCATTTATTGTTTGTACATGTTTTGATGATGGCCATTCTGACTGGTGTGAGGTGATACCTCATTGTAGTTTTGATTTGCATTTCTCTAATAATTAGTGATGTTGAACACCTTTTGATGTACCTCTTGGCCATCTGTATGTCTTCTTTGGAGAAATGTCTATTTAGATCTTCTCCAGTTTTTGATTGGGTTGTTTTTTTGATATTGAGCTGTATGAGCTGTTTATATATTTTAGAGATTAATCCCTTGTCAGTCACTTCGTTTGGAAATATTTTCTCCCATTCTTTGGGGTTGTTTTTCATTTTGTTGCTGGTTTCCTTTGCTGTACAAAAGCTTTTAAGTTTAATTAGGTCGCATTTGTTTATTTTTGTTTTTATTTTTACTACTCCCAGAGGAGGATCAAAAAATATTTTGCTGTGATTTATGTTAAAGAGCATTCTTCCTGTGTTTTCCTCAAAGAATTTTATGGTATCCAGTGTTACATTTAGGTCTTTAATCCATTTTGAGTTTAATTTCGTTCTTTTATATGTAACTGTACAGTTTTTCCATCACCACTTATTGAAGAAACTGTCTTTTCTCCATTGCATGTTCTTGCCTACTTTGTCATAAATTAGGTGACCATAGTTGTGGGGTCTTTCTGTTTATTTACACCTTCTTAAATTTCTTTCAACTGCATTTAATAGTTTTCAGAGTATAAACTTTGTACTTTTTTGTTAAATTTGTTCTTAAGTATTCTTTTCATTTTGATGTTATCTAAATTGTATTTTCTTGACTTCATTTTTAGACTGTTCATTGTTAGTGTATAGAAATACAGTTGATTTTTGTATATTTATCTTGTACCCTGTAATATTGCTGAACTTGTTTATTAGTTCTAATAGGTTTTTAGTGGATTCTTTAGAATTTTGTATATCTGTAACAAAATATCTGCAAATAGAAATAGGTATACTTTCATTCTGGAAGGCTTTTAGTTCATTTTCTTGCCTAATTGCTCAAGATAGACCCTCCAATATAATTTTTAATAGAAATGGTGAGAGCAGATATCCTTGTCTTATTCCTGATTTTAAGAGAAAAACATTGAGCTTTCACCATTATGTATGATACTAGCTGTGGGGTTAGCCAAGATGGCCTTTATCAGGTTGAGGAACTTCTCCTCAGTTCCTAGTTTATTGAGTATTTGTATCATGAAGGGGTGTTGAATTTTGTGAAGTAACTTTTCTGCCCTTATTGAGACATTTATGTGGTTTTTATCCTTTATTCTATTGAAATAGTTTATTACTATAACTGGTCATTGTATAAATCCTTTTTATATGTTAATGGATTTGGTTTGCTAGTATTTTATTGAGGATTTTTGCATCTATACTTATAATAAGAGATACTGATCTTTAGTTTTCTTTTCTTGTGGTGTCTTTCTGGTATTGGTATCACAGAAATTCTGGCCTTGTACATTGAATTGGGAGCTGTTCCCTCCTTTTCTATTTTTTGGAAGTGTGTAAAGTATTAATTTTTTTAAAGTATTAATGTTAATAATTAATATTATGTTAATTTTTTATTGAAGTAGATTGACATACAATATTATGTTAGGTTCAGGTGTACAACATAATTGGTCAGCATTTATGTACATCAATAATACAATCACCACAATAAGTCTAGTAACCATCTGTCATCATACAAAATTATTAAACTATTGTTGACTATATTCCCTATGGTGTACATTATGTCCCCATGACTTACTTATTATATGACTGGAAGTTTGCACCTCTTAATCCTGTTCACCTATTTTGTCCATTCTCCTACCCCACTCTGGGAACTACCCATTTGTTCTCTGTATCTGTGAGTTTATTTCTGTTTTGTTTTGTTTTTTAGATTCCACATATAAGTGAAATCATGTGGTGTTTGTCTTTCTGTGTCCAACTTATTTCACTTAGCATAATTCCTCTAGATCCATCAATGTTATTTCAAATGGCAAGATTTCATTCTTTTCTATGGCTGCGTAATATTCCATTATATACATATACATATATATACACATATATATTTTTCTATGTATACACACACGTGTATATATGTACGTATGTATGTATACACACACAGACACACACACACCCCACATCTTCTTTATACATTTATCTGTTGATGGCCACATAGGTTTCTTCCATATATTGGCTATTGTAAATAATGTTGCAGTGAACTTAGGGGTGCATATATCTTTTTTGAATTAGTTTTTTGTTTTTTATCACAAAAATACCCAGAATTGGAATTACTGGATCATATGGTAGTTTTATTTCTAATTTTTTTGAAGACCTGCATGCTGTTTTCCATAGTGGCTGCACTAATTTACATTCCCATCAACAGGGAAAGTGTACAAAAGTTTCTTTTTCTCCACAACCCACCAACACTTGTTATTTGATGTCTTTTTGATAATAGCCATTCTGAGAGGTGTGAAGTCATATTTCATTGTGGTTTTGATTTTCATTTCCCTGATAATTAGTGATGTTGAGCCTCGTTTCATTTATCTGTTGGCCATCTGTGTGTCTTCCTTAGAAAAATATCTCTTCAGGTTCTCTGCCCATATTTTAATTGGATTGCTTGCTTTTTGATATTGAGTTGTATGAGTTCTTTGCATATTTTGGATATTAACCCCTACTGGATACATCATTTGCAAACATCTTCTCTCATTCAGTAGGTTGTGTTTTCATTTTGTTATGGTTTCCTTTGCTGTGCAAAAGCTTTTTAGTTGGATGTAGTTCCATTTGTTTATTTATGCTTTTGTTTCACTTGCCTGAGAAGACAGAACCAAAATGATATTTCTAAGACCGATGTTAGAGTGTACTGCCTGTGTTTTCTTCTAGGAGTTATGTGGTTTCAGGTCTTACATTGAAGTCTTTAAATTATTTTGAGTTTATTTTTGGATATGGTGTAAGAGTGTTGGTTCAGTTTCATTCTTTGTATGTATCTGTCCAGTTTTCCCAAAGTCATTTATTGAAGAGTCTGTCTTTCCTTCATTTTATATTGCTGCCTGCTTGTCATAGATTAATTGACTGTGTAAAGATGGATTTATTTCTGGGTTCTCTATTCTTTTACATTGGTCTATGTGTTTTTTTGGTGTGTTTGTCAGTACCATACTGTATTGATTACTAAACCTTTGTAGTATAGTTTGAAACCAGGGAGCATGATACCTTCAGCTCTGTTGTTCTTTCTCAAGGTTGCTTTGAGTATTCAGGATCTTTCATGGTTCCATACAAATTTTAGGATTTATTCTAATTCTGTGAAAAATGCTGTTTTGATAGAGATTGCACTGAATCTGGGGATTGCTTTGTGTGGTATGGATATTTCGAACAATATTAATTTTTTTAATCCATGAGCATGGTATATCTTTCCACTTATTAGTGTTGTTTTCAGTTTCTTTTATTAGTGTTTTATAGTCTTGAGAGTACAGGTCTTTCACCTCTGGTTAAATTTTTTCCTAGGTATTTTATTTTTTTGTCTGATGTAGTGGTAAATGGGGGCGTTTTCTTGATTTCCCTTTCTGATAGTTCATTATTAGCATGTACAAAAGCAACACGTTTCTGTGTATTAATTTTTTATCCTGTAACTGTACTGAATTCATTTATTATGTTTTAATATTTTTTTTGATGGAGTCTTTAGGGTTTTCTCTAATAAGTATCATGTCTTTTACAAATAGGGGCAGTTTTACTTCTTCTTTTCCAATTTGGATGCCTTTGTCTTTTTCCTGTCTGATTGATGTGGCTAGGACTTCCAATACTATGTTGAATAAAAGTGGTATGAGTATGCATCCTTGTTTTGCTCCTGATCTTAGAGGAAAAGCTTTCTGGTTTTCACCGTTCAGTATGATGTTAGTTGTGAGTTTGTTACATATGGCTTTCATTATGTTGAAGTATGTTCTTTCTGTACCCACTTTGTTGAGAATTTTCTTCATAAATGGATATTGGATTTTGTCAAGTGCTTTTTTTTACATCTAATGGGATGATTATATAATTTTTATTTTTACTTGTATTAATGTGGTATATCTCATTGATTGATTGTGGATATTGAATCATCTCCGCATCTGTGTGGTAAATCTTACTTGGTCATGGTGTATGATCCTTTTAATGTATTGTTGAATTCACTTTGCTGGTATTTTGTTGAGGATTTTTGCATCTCTATTCATCAGAGATATTGGCCTATAATTTTCTTTTTTTTGTAGTGTCTTTATATGATTTTGGTATTAGGGTAATGCTGGTAGAAGGAATTTGGGGGTTATCCTTCTTCTTTACTTTTTTGGAATACTTTCAGAAGGATAGGTATTAACTCTTCTTCAACTGTTTTTCAGAATTCACATGTGAAGCCATGTGGTCTGGATTCTTTTTTGTTGGGAAGCTTTTGATTACTGATACAATTTCACTATTAGTGAGTGTTCTGTTCAGATTTTCTATTTCTTCCTGATTCAGTCTTGGAAGATTGTATATTTGTAGGATTTTGTCCAATTTTTTAGGTTGTCCAGTTTGTTGGAATATATTGTTTGTAGTAGTCTATTAGGATTTGTTGTATGTCTGTGGTATCAGTTGTAACTTCTCTTTTACATTTCTGATTTTATTTATTTGGGGGTCTCTCTTTTTCTTTAGGCGTCTAGCAGAAGGTTTATCAATTTTGTTTATCTTTTATAAAGAACCAGCTCTTAGTTTCATGGATCTTTTCTATTGCTTTTTTTTGGTCTCTTATTTCATTTGTTTGTGCTCTGAGTTTTATTATTTTCCTCTTTCTACCAACTTTGGTCTTTACTTTTTTTTTTTTTTTTTTTTTTTTTTTTGCGGTACGCGGGCCTCCCATTGCTGTGGCCTCTCCCGTTGCGGAGCACAGGCTCCGGACGCGCGGGCCCAGCGGCCACGGCTCACGGGCCCAGCCGCTCCGCGGCATGCGGGATCCTCCCGGACCGGGGCACGAACCCGTGTCCCCTGCATCGGCAGGCGGACTCTCAACCACTGCGCCAGCAGGGAAGCCCCCAACTTTGGTCTTGTTCTTCTTTCTCTTGTTCCTTTAAGTGTGATGTTAGATTGTTTATGTGAGATATTTCTTCTTTCTTGAGGGAGGCCTATATCACTACAGACTTTCCTCTTAGAATTGCTCTTGCTTTATCCCACAGATTTTGTTTTGGTGTGTTTCCATTTTCATTTGTCTCAGGTATTTTTTGATTTCTTCTTTGATTTCTTTTTTAACCCATTGCTTGTATAGTAGCATGTTGTTTATCTTCCATATGTCTGTGTTTTTCTATTTTTCTTCTTATAATTATTTCTAGTTTCATACCGTTGTGGTTAGAAAAGATGCTTTATATAATTTCAGTCTTCTTAAATTTATTGATACTTGTTTTGTGGCCTAACATGTGATCTGTCTTAGAGAATCTTTCATGTGCATTCGAAAAATGTGTGTATTCTGCCACTTTTGGATGGAATATTCTGTCTATACCTGTTAGTCCATTTGGTCTAATGTGTTGTTTAGTGCCAATGTTTCCTTACTGATAGTCTGTCTGGATGATCTAACAGTTGATTTAAGTTAAAGTCCCCCACCATTACTGTATTACTGTTTCTCCCTATATGTCTATTGATATTTGCTTTACGTATTTAGGTGCTTTTATGTTGTGTGCATAGATATTTATGAGTGTTATATTCTTTTGTTAGATTAGTCTCTTTATTATTATTTAATGCCTTTCTTTGTGTTTTGTTGAAGTCTTTAAAATCTATTTTGTCTGATATAAGCATTTCTTCCCCAGTTTCCTTTTGGTTCTCATTTGCATGGACAATCTTTCTCCATCCCTTCACTTTCAGCCTGTGAGTGTCTTTAGATCTGGAGTGAGTCTCGTATAAGCAGCATATGTATGGGTCCTTTTTTTTTTTTTAATCCATTCAACAATCCTGTGTTTTTTGATTGGAGGATTTAGTCCATTTATATTTAAAGTAATTATAGATAGGCATGTACTTATTGCCATTTTGTTAATTGTTTTCTGGTTATTTTTGTAGTTTTTTAAAATTTTTCTTCGTTTTCCCTCTTCCCTTGTGATTTGATGACTGTCTTTAGTATTATGTGTGGATTCCTTTCTTTTTATTGTTTCTATTTTGGTATCTATTATAAGGTTTTTGGTTTGTGGTTACTATGAGGTTCACATATAACAATCTTTGTCTATAGCTGTGTGTTCTAAATTGATGATCTCTTAAAGTTGAATGCATTCTAAAAGCCCTACATTTTTTCTGTTTTCTGTTTAGTTTCAGTGATTTCCACTACCCTGTCTTCCAGATTGCCTATCCATTTTTCTGTATCATGTAATCTACCATTAATTCTCTCTAGTGTATTTTTTATTTTAGTTATTATATTTTTGAGGCCTGATTGGTTCATTTCTATATTTTCTAACTCTTTGTTGAAGTTCTCACTGTGGTCATTAATTTTTCTCTCAAGGTCAGTGGGTATCTTTATGATCATTATGTTGAATTCTTTGTCAGGTAGATTGCTTATCTGTTCCATTTAGTTATTTTTCTAAGGTTTTGTCTTTTCCTTTTGTTTGGACAATATTCCTTTGTTGCCTCATTTTGCCTAATTATCTGTGTTTATTTCTATGTATTGGGTAAGTTTGTTATGTCTCCTGATCTTGGAGAAGTGGCTTTTTGTAGGGAGATGTGGTGCCTATTAGCATACTCCCTTCTGGCTACCAGAGCCAGTTTCTCCAGGAGTGTACCCTCTGTGGGCTGTGTGCATCTCTTTTTTTTGGTGGGACCAAGTGCTGCAAGCACACTGGTAGTCAAGACTGGTCCCCAGCCTGGCTGTCTGTGAGGCCCTGCTTTGTGTGGTTGCTCTGGGTGCGCTCTTGGGTGAGGCAGGCCCCTGGCATGACTGGTCGTGATGCCTACCAGCGTGTGACTGTTTAGGATGCTGGTAGGTAGGGCAGGCTCCCAGCATGCCTGGATACGAGGCTTGGTGGTATGTGACTGGTGCGGACATCCTGGTGGGTAGGACAGGCTCCTCATGTGACTAATTGTGTGGCTGGACAGTGTGTGATTGCTGCAGCTTCACTCGTTTGCTGTGATTGTGACCAGTGCTAATAGGCTAGAGGAAGGGTGCCTGCCAGTGTTGCCATTTCAGCGTGGTAGAATGAGATCACAAAATTGGATGCCATCAGCATCTCAGTCCCTGGCCAGGTGGGGGGGGGAGTTCCACCTGCCTCTGGCCTGAGAGACTTTCTAAGATTAGCAAGTGGGCTTGACCTTGGTGCCTTTCAAATGCTACAGCTGCTGGGACTTGGAGTGAGTATTTGTGCATGTCTTTTAAGGGTGGAGTCTCAGTTTCCTGTAGCCCTCTGACTCTCTTGAGTGTAAGCCCAGCTGGTTTTCAAAGTCAGATATTTTGGGAGCTTGTCTTCCTAGGGCTGTACCCATGGACTGGGAAGCCTGATGTGGGGCTCAGACCCCTTACTCCTAGGGGAGGACCTGTGTATTTCTGATATCCCTACAGCTTGTGGGTTGCCATGCCAAGAGTATGGGTCCTTACTGGACCGTGTCTCTGCTCCTCTTACTCATCTTGTGTCTCCTTCTTTATACCTTTTGTTGTGGAAAAGCTTTTCTTCTAGCCTTCAGGTCATTGTCAGAGACAGTTGTTCTGTAAGTAGTCATGTTTTTTGTGTGACTTTGGAAGGAAATGATCTCAGGTCTTCCTACTTTGCCATCTTGATCTCAACGCTTTATTAATTCTTCTTAAGTTTTTGGTAGAACTCACCAGTGCAGGCAACTGGCCATGGTCTTTTATTTGTGGGAATTATTAAAATTAATAATTCAGTCTCTAATTTTTATAGGTATACTCTGGCTTTCTATTTTTTCTTGATTCAGTTTTAGTAGTTTTTGTCTTTCTAGGAATTTGTCCATTTCATATAAGTTAGTAATTTGTTGGTGTACAGCTTATAGTATTCCACTATAATTCTTTTTTATTTCTGTAAGGTCAGTAGTAATTTCTCCTGGGAAGGCTTGATTTAGAAGAGGGAGACAGCCAATAAAAATTTAAATAACAAGAGATCAAGTAGTGATCAGTGTTACAATGATACTAAAGCAGGGTGAAGTGAAAGAAGTGGGCAGGTGGCTATTTTATATTGAGTGATAGGTAAAGGCCTGGCTGAGAAGTAACATTTTAATTGAGACTTGCATGACAATGATGAGCTGGCCACATAACTATTCATAGCATTTTAGGCAGAGAGAAATCGCTAGTCCAGTAGTGTAAGAGGTTAAAAGCTGGTGTATTTGAGGAATATAAAGAAAGCCAGTATGGCTGAAGTGTACTGTGTGAGAGATTAGGAGATTAGGCCAGAGATACAGACAGGTCTAGAACATATGGAATCTGGCAGGCAGCTATGGTAAAGAATTTGGATTTTATTCCAACTGAAACCATTGGAAGAGTTTAAGCAAGGGACTGACATGGTCTGTTTTATATTTTAAGAGATTATTCTGGCTCCTGCATAAAAAACAGATTGTTAAGTGTCAAGAGGGGAAGACCATTTATGGGAGACAAATTATGTTTTATAGTAGCAATCCAGGTGAGAGAAGCTAGTTCTGGACCAGGGTAATAGTGGAGATAGAGTGAAAAGGATGCATTCAGAATATGTCTGGTAATAGAGTCACTTTGCCAATGGCCTAGATGTCAGTGGAGAAAAGAGAGGAATTATAAGAGGAATCTGAGGTTTTAGACTTGAGCAGCTTGGTAGATGGCATGATAGTAGATGATATTGTTGTAGGTCAGAGCAGGTTGCCCCAAGATATGCCATGGTGGCATATCATGGTTGCCCCAAGATATGTCATGGTGACAAATTATTTTGAATTACAGTTACTTGACAAATACCTGGTGTGGGAAAGTCATATAGAAAACACTTTCCCTCTGAAAGCAGGAAATAAATCTCCCATGTGAAGGTACCCTCTCTATACCAGGAGCATAGAAAGCATTCTTAGAACCAGAGTTAGGTAATTCAAGGCTAAGAAAGCTGTATAAGCAAACTTCGTTACTTCTTCATCAGTCTGTTACCCCAAGTACAAGCCCCTTTGTTTTGTTAAATCTTCACAAATAATTGTTTCTTTGTCTAAAAATGATGTATAAACAGTCTGCTTTAGTTACTCTGGGTGTCTTATTTCTATGAGACCTCTTTACATACAGATTAAAACCTTTTTCTCCTCCAATTAATCTGTCTTGCATCAATTTAATTATTAGACCAGTCAAGATAACTGAAGATGGGGAGGGGGGAAATTTCCCCCTCCCTGACATTATACATAATTTTTCTTTGCATGAGTGTCTCCAGTATCAGACTAGGAACTTGGCATGACAAGTCTCTCTTTTTTTTTTTTTTTCGTTTTTTTTGCGGTACGCGGGCCTCTCACTGTTGTGGCCTCTCCCGTTGTGGAGCACAGGCTCCGGACGCACATGCTCAGCAGCCATGGCTCACGGGCCCAGCCGCTTCGCGGCATGTGGGATCTTCCTGGACCGGGGCACGAACTCGTGTCCCCTGCATCGGCAGGTGGACTCTCAACCACTGCGCCACCAGGGAAGCCCATGGCAGCTATCTTATTCATTGTTGTATCTCAAGCACCTAGCAAATGCTGGGTCAGTTTGGATTGGAAAAATTATATACCATGATAATAATAAAATATTATTATTATCTTTGTCCTAATTTAACTTAGGGCAATCAGAAAATGCTCCTAAGAAAGAATGTTTGAACTGACTCATGAAGGAAAGTAGGGGTTGTTGGGAAAAGGGAAAATTTGTAATTTAGCACAAAATACTCTGTTATAGTGTCTAAGCTAGTGCTATAAGCAGAAATGAGCTTCTTTCCCTCACGAAATTAAGTCCCTCCTTAATGGTCACTCTCATTTCTTGAATGAAAAAGCGATACTGGTTAAACTTTCTATATGCTGTGAGCTAGTTGAAGTGGTAGAATGTATATGGAGTCATAAAGTTTGGAATGAGCTTTGCCAAATTTGGGCAGCTTTATTTGTGTGTGGTTAGAAAAATGGTGATGATTAGGACATATGCTTACTTTATTGTTTAAATTTGTACAGCTTTTTTATTTTCAATTTAAATGTTCTTTATGTTTATCAACAGTGTTGGCCTTAGATTATGTGTTCTTTTTTTTTTTTAACATCTTTATTGGAGTATAATTGCTTTACAATGGTGTGTTAGTCTCTGCTGTATAACAAAGTGAATCAACTATACATATACATATACCGCCGTATCTCCTCCCTCTTGCATCTCCCTCCCACCCTCCCTATCCCACCCCTCTAGGGGGGGTCACAAAGCACCAAGCTGATCTCCCTGTGTTATGCAGCTGCTTCCCACTAGCTATTTTACATTTGGTAGTGTATATATGTCCATGCCACTCTCTCACTTCGTCCCAGCTTACCCTTCCCCCTCCCAGTGTCCTCAAGTCCATTCTCTACGTCTGTGTCTTTATTCCTGTCCTGCCTCTAGGTTCTTAAAAGCCACAGACTATATTAGTTTTTTGTTACAACACTTAGTACAGTATGCCATGTGTATTTGGATGATAAATACATTTGACTTTTCTGGTGATAGTTTCCTATCTAGTTCTGCTTTGTGTTTCTGTAGAGATTTTATTTCCTAACAATGTTGGATTGAGATATCTTGCCTTCCTTCCCAGACTTACATTTATCAAAATTAAAAACCTACAGAAAAATTGAAATAATAAATAATAGTGCAGTGAATGCTCATATACACTACATTTAGATTTACCAATTAAAAAAAAATTTTGCTACACTTGCTTTATACACACACACACACACACACTATATACATATGAAAGTAAGTTGCATTTTACCCCCAAATACTTCAGCATGAATCTTTAAGGAACAAGGACATTCTCCTTCCTAAATGTAAAACATTATTAAGCCCAAGAAATTTAACTTCAAATTAATAATATTTAGTATAGATTCTGTATTCAATTTTCTTTAATTATAACAAAAAATGTTTTTTATAGCCTTTAACTTATTTATGGTTTTGAATCCAGGAGCCACCCAGTGATCACACATTGCATCTGGTTGAGAGGTGACATGCATTGTGTGTTAAATCTATTGTATATCTTGTCTGTTCTTATAGAGTCATTTGCAGTCTTTAAGGGTAACATATTTTGCCTCTTTCAAGAATAGTGCATGACATTTACTAACTATAATAGAATAAGCTGCTTTTCCAGCTGCTGCTTAGCCCTGAAGGTTAACTATGAAAATGACTTTTCCAGTAACTGAGTGAGCTGAGCTGTTGCTTTTAAAATTCTTTTTAGTGCTTCTTTTCTAGCCTTTGAACTTTTCACTAAGCATTAGTCATTTTTAATAAAAATACATTTTGTTTGTAGGTCTTAATAGCATTTTGTCCTCATAAAAATGTGGAAAACTTCGCCAGACTTAATCCATTGTAGCTCTTAAAAAAAGGTAAGTTTTGAAGTGAAACGCAAAAGTTTCCTCCCTCACTCCCAAGTTAATAAATTACATAATTACTAAATTCTCTCTGACCAACTTTGGAATTTCCTAATTTTAAAAACTGATGTCAGAGAAGAAATGTTGAAATACTATTAAAAACATTAGATTTGCTGAAAAGTATCCCCTGCCTAGTTATGCTACTCTAAATACTGTGGCAACATCAACCACATTTTCTCTATCAATGTGGAGAATTTGGAGTTCTTTGTTCTTTTGAGCGGCTCATTCTCATTCATTGCTGCATTTTTTGTGGATGAAGCAGTATTATCCAATGTTACTTCCCAAAGGAGTACTTTTAATTTGATTATTTCATGTTCTCCAAATGTGTAGTTTGTTTATAGTTGCAGTATAAATGAGGTAAGGGAGGATTAGGTCATTAGTGGCTACAAAGTATTTATATCTTGATGGTATTTATTATTTTAATAAAAATTCTTGACATCATTATTAGAGCCAAATTGGATATGATTATTAGCTCTGTCTTGTCTTCCTCAGCTCCATTTTTTCCTTTCTGAGTTTTCCAATGTTTTTTGAAGCTGTACCTTTTTTTTTTTTAACATTTTCCTTTTTTTTCCTAAAATATGTTTTTTGGGGAGTCATATACTTAGCTTTTACAGTTTTTAATTTTTCTTTCAGATCATCTCCAGGCGATTTTATTGTTTGTATTCATGGGAATTTTCTCCCCTCAGGTCTCTTAAGGCATGTCAACCTCCTTTAAAGCGTTCCTTCTTCAGTGAATTTATGTGTGGAGATATTATTAAAATTTATTCCAGGGTCTTTTACGTTGGTTTAAATTGCTCCTGTGTTGAAAATTTTTGGCTAATGAAAATGATGTTTTTCCACTCCTCCAACTTAATGGTGCTGGCTGTCCTTGAGGCCTTGAACTTCTGTCTCCATCCTACCATAACATGATCTAGTGTAATATATTCTAGACTTTATCATTCATCACAGTAAACTTCTACTTCTGAGGTCTTTAAAATTTGTGGAATTGACATCTTGCTTATTGCCCATTCCACCAAGCCTGCATTGTTAGTGAAACATTCAATTACTCAAGCCTTTTATATCCTCTCTAATCAATTTCTGTGTGCTTAGTATCCAAAACTAACTCTGTGGAGAGTCTTGCCTGCACTTTTTTTTGAAAACCATGTTTCTATCTATCTACAAGCTCATCCATTAGGGTTATCCTAGCAGTAAGTCAAACTCATTGTGTTCAAAATAGACTCAGCATTAATTACCCCAGATATGAATGAGAACTGTGTTTATTTTGTTTACTGCTGTGTTCTCCACATCTGGTACATACCGTACATGAAGTGTGTTTTTGTTGGATGAATGAACAAATTAATAATATTTCCCTCAACTAAACTGATTCCCCTTCCTAACTTCTCTATCTCATTCCTAACATTATTCCTTATCAACTGGCAGAGAGGATGTCAGGGTGTTTTGTGTTTCAGGATTTTAGGTCCAATGAAGAGGATGAAGCCTGGAATTATACTTCCAAAGGGGGAAAAAAAATGGAAGCCAGGCTTGAGTTGAGATAGGTAGAAAGGTTTTAATCCTGGAAGAATATGAGTTATTTTGGGGGATTTTATCAAGGTTGAGGAAGGCAACAATATTTTGGGAAGTGTTGTTTTTTTCATGTGGCGGATACATGTGTCCATTCCCACGCTGAGCCGCAAAGAGGTAACAGTACCTCTGATGGCGTGGTAGAGGGGTATGAGTGTGTGTGTGTGTGTGTGTGTGTGTGTGTGTGTGTGTGATTGAACATTAGGAGTCTTGGTCTTTAGCTTTTTCCTCTCCGTGATCTTGGAGCTGTATCAGTCAAGTACCACAAATACGGCATAGAAACATATTTTTGTTAATGGAATATGTGCAATTTTATATTATGATTTCATTAGATAGCAGTGATTTCTATGTTGTCCCACAGTTTTTATGATGAAAATTCATGATACTAATTGAGGGTATGTTCTATAACTGAGCAATTCCTGTATTAATGTGCATTTAGGTTATTTCCATTTTTTCTCATTTTAAAGTAAAACTGATGAATGTCTTAATATATAAAGTTTTTCCTATGGCTTATTTTCATTGCTTATATAACCATATTCCCCTAAAGTTTTAAGCCTGAATCCTTCTCTGTTTTCCTGACGATTTTCTGTTTGTGTCATGGTATCAAGGCACAGGAAGCTTAATGTTCCTGGGCCTTGAAATGCTTTTTATCAGCCAATGACTTTGAATTCAGTAATTTTAATTTCTTAGATGTTTATTTGAATGCACTCATTACTGAGGATTTACTGATATTGAATAAAGAGTCAGCTGTTTAAACCAAGTATAACATACCATCATGAGCTTTATTTTTGCTGTGGATAGCTATTTAATTGTTTTTTCTCTGGAGAGCCTAGTATTTCTTGTCAATGTAAGATTTAAACAAATAATTTTCATTGTTAGCCTTTTAACTTTTAACTAAGTAGGAAATTCCCACGTATGATGAGGTAGATGGCAAACCCTACCATCTTATGTTTGCTATGTGGATTCTTAATATCTTTACTGTTTAAAAATGTTTATATTTAATATATATTTTTTATTTTTTGAAAAATCAATACTTACATATGATGAAAAATTCAAGCACTACAAAAAATATACAGTAAAAAATCCTCTAGCTTTCTTCCCTAGAGGCAACCATTATTATCAGTTTCTGTGTATCCTTTCAGAGTTATTCTATGCATATTCTAGCTTTTCTCTATCATGTTTACTTTAGCTAAAACTGTAGTGTTCCTGAAAAGGGGGAACATATCGTTGTTTTTTATTTAAGCATTTATTTTTATTTAATTTATTTATTTACTTATTTTTGGCTGCATTGGGTCTTCGTTGCTACGTGCAGCCTTTCTCTAGCTGCAGCGAGCGGGGGCTACTCTTTGTTACGGTGCGCGGGCTTCTCATTGTGGTGACTTCTCTTGTTGCGGAGCAGGGGCTCTAGGCACGTGGGCTTTAGTAGGTATGGCTCATTGGCTCTAGAGTGCAGGCTCAGTAGTTGTGGCACATGGGCTTAGTTGCTCCGTGGCATGTGGGATCTTCCCGGACCAGGGCTCGAACCCGTGTGCCCTGCATTGGCAGGCGGATTCTTAACCAGTGTGCCACCAGGGAAGCCCCATATTGTTTTAATTACTACATTTTTTGTCATTTTAACAATACATTTATTTAAATTATTATTTACATGGGCTCAATGTAGTTTTGCTTAGTTATATTTGGCTTTTCTTTTATCTGTAAATAAAAATTTGAGTAAGGTTGATTCAGATAGTCATGAACTTTTTTTGAGAATTAAAATTAGGAAATTAGGAATTAAAATTAGGAAATTAGGAGAATTAAAATTAGGAAATTGTTGAAAAGGTAGAGAAACTGAATAAGACTGGGTTGGAAGTAGGGGAAAGTAGGAGTCAGGACTATTGCCTATAATATTTTAGGAGCATTCTCTATAAATACTTTTCTTCCTTTCTTTAGCACATATATGTGCTTCTATTATCCATACTGTTGTTTGATAAATTATTAAATTCTGTATAACTGGTTTCTAAGCTGTGCTCTGGGAATGTTAGTATTTTGCAAGATATTAATAGGTATGTGATGAAACAATTCTGTGGTGAAAAGTGTTTGGGAAAAGTGCTGTGGCATTGAGAGTAAACTTTTTTAGTGAAATTCATAAATTTCTTTCAAGATATAAGGTGCTGAATGCATCCATCTGAGCTGCTAGGATATTTTACAACATATTTAGAATGAAAAGAAAATCTATTACAGAGCTCATCATTTTCTTAACTCTTTCACTAATAGATACCATCTTTGTATTTGGCAGAAGTATTCTTCTTCTTTTTTAGTGTTTGCAGAATGCAGTTTTGGCAATTCCTGGGGGGAATAGAATTTGCTGAGGTAGTTTATATTCTTCAAATGCAATAACTTACTATGTCAGAAGCTATTTAGAAATGCCAGAAGAAAATGTTTCCTCTTTCTTTGCCTTTCTTCTGTCATAATTGCCATAAACAATGCAAGTGTATACATAAACGGTACAATTATTTACTTTTAGTGTTTGATGGAATGGATTTTAAAAAGTCAGACATACTGCCAAATAGTAAAATACGTATTTATTTATTTTTCTTTGAATCAAGGGAATGTGGGAGGGCAGCACCAGCCTGGTGGGAAAGACCCTGGTCTGGGGAAGGGCAGGAAAATCAGCAGCCGTATTAACACTACTTCCACTGCTACCACCACCTTTCACTAGTGGAGTCTTTGATAGTTTAGAAAGGAATTCTACCTAGATCCTTCTTTGAAATTAGTTGAGTGGGAAGTAGATAAATAAAAAATAAATGAATAAGAACTTACATTTATATTTTCCTCCATATTCACAAATTCTTTATGAATTAGATATGCACTATACATTTTTTTGAAACTGACAAGCAACCCTTTTCCAATGATTGAGACTGTTATTTCATTATAGTTATCTGTGTATCTGGGAATAAATATTATCATTGTCTTAGCTTTATTTAATTTTTTTTCTGTCCAGTTTTAGTCTTGACTTTGGTTATATCGGCCTATGAAATCCATAAAAAATAGTTATATTTGTCAGTATTTAGGAGTGAAACTTCTATTTATAATCCCTCTATCATCCTCTTGAAAATGAAAGAGTTCATTTTAAACAGTGAGGACAACTCAAGGTCATAGAACTCTTGAGATTTTTATTTGACCTGATAGCAGAGCCAGACTTCATTAGATATGGTGGTTCTGTTGTTGTCACCCCTTCCCCATTCATAACATAAGCAAACACAAAAAATAAAGTAAGGAGTGGAAGAAATTTCACTGTGGACTTGAATGATTCTCACAAGGTTTTGTTTAGGGTGAAGGTGTGTATATTTATATTTTAGGAAACATTCACATTTATATATAAAATAAATTCTATATATAAGTGTGTTATTTGAAATATTTATGTTACTATATATTTATATTAATATATTTTACATAAAATATCTACATCCATAAAAATACATATTTTATATATGTATCTTATATAATGTTTATATATTCATAAGTAAATAAATACAAATACTATATAAAATTCAAAATATAAATAATACATAGCTATATATAAATACGTATTTCTAAATATTTGTGGTTATATTTCTATATATAGCTCTCTGTATAATATAAATATACATATATATTTATGTTTTGGGGATGTTTCATATGATAGTCTAGCAATTCCTTAAAAAAAACCAACCTAAAGTAAATACATTCTTGGCTGATATAGTGTTGTATGTAAGTGTGCATGGAGGCTTAAGGAGGTAATAATGCTTTATTAACTTTTTTCAGAAGTGTTTAAACCAGTTATTGAGAGAATAAGTGGTTTAGTGAACAAATTTTCCCAGTAAGATATCCCCTTTAGTGAACAAATGTCCCCAGTAAGATACCCCTTTTCTCTTCTGGCTCAAGTCTTGATCCATTAGTATTCTCTACACATCAGTGTGTTGGGGGTGGTGGGTACTTGGTGGTGGGCTTAATTGTGTTGGTGACAGAAGGTGTTACAAAGCTGGGGGGAGATCCCTTGACATAGGAGAGGGAAAGAGAGTAGAAAGAATAAGCCAGTGATTCGAGCTGTTCATTAACCTTGCCTTTCTGTGGAAGAGATCCTTTACCCTGTCATTGGGCATGGAACTGGAAGCTGGAGTGTTGTCTGTGACCCCTGAAAACCAGGCGAATGAGGCTGTTGAAGGATGGGGTCAACTGTGCTCCAGCTGCCACATGCCGTGAATAAAAGTCACAAAGAGACTCGTACGTGCCACTGAGCAGGACTGCAGTGAGGAGCTAGGACCTTTTAACTGCTGGTTTGTTCACCGTTTCCAAAGGACTTACATTAAGAAGCACTAAAGGCCATAATGATGGAAATGGTTACTGATTAAAGATTATAAAGAAGACAGCTTGAAAAGGTGTTGGGTAGGAGTTTTCTTTTAGAGTCATGCCCATTAGCCATAGGCTAAGGTTGAAACCCACTGCTGTCAGAGGTTTGCTTTCTCCTGAGAGCTCTGTAGCTGTGGGCTTATTGGGCATTAGCTCTGTCACCAGGGCACCATGGCAAGGCTTGAAGTTCTGTAATACAGTTGTAGTGCCTGGTGTGGGAGGAACACAAAATGGCAACTCAGCGTATTTGGCTGGATATTCCCCGGTGGTGCCAGCGTAAGAGCTGGGTGAGTGGTTGCTGAGACTTGTCCAGGCATTGCTCCACCTCCTTTCCATTTGGTTCAGACCTTTGGACAGAGGATAAAGAATTGTGTCAAACTTTACTTAGTGGTAGTGAAACAACCCAATTTAGTTGTCTTCTGAAACTTTAGCTGACATGGATGTCTAGGGTCATAAGAAAAGGAAATGCTTTGGAACATGAAAGTGATAGAAGGAAGCACCCTATTTATCTTTCCCACTTCATCTTAAGACATAAGCTCTTTGGAAGTTAAATGTTTGGATGCTTAACATTCTGACAGACAACTCTGATCTTCCTCAGACACTTCTACTCCATATTGTCAAAGGTCCAAATCCTTGAAGAGTTTCTCGTCATCATCTTCAAACACCTACTGACTGTTTCTCTGTGATGAAGCTTCTACTGGGCTGTCTGAAGCATGTGGTAGTCACCATCCTTTTAGGAAATTCTGGGATGATTTAATATTTACATAGTAACTCTTTTATGGGAACTTTATATCACTTTTGAGGCCTTCCTTGTCTGCCAGTTCAAGTAAGCAATATTAACTAAGCACTATCCTGTGCCCTGCATGAGGACTAGATCTCAAGGGACTTAGGGGGTCACATGGATTTCACATATACTAAGCAATTAGAGAACATTGCAAGAATATACAAATTAAGGACATATTTGTGTGGTACAAGCTCTTAAGTGCAGGATGGATCAGCATAACTGAGAGTGAAGCCTGGCTTTACCACTCTGGATAAATCACAGTCTCTCTAATCCTCATGTATCTAATAGGGCATCATTAACTATCTGTAGAATTTTTTAAAGAATTAAATAACACAATGAAATACTACTCAGTCATAAAAAAGAAGGAATATTTGCCATTTGCAGCAACATGGACGGACTTGGATGGTATGATGTTAAGTGAAATAAGTAAGACAAAGACAAATACTGTACGATATCACTTATATGTGGAATCTAACAAATACAACAAATTAATGAATATAGCAAAAAAGAATATAGAGAACAAACTAGTGGTTACCAGTGGGGAGAGGGAAGGAAAGAGGGGCAGTATAGGGGTAGGGGATCAAGAGATACAAACTTTTATGTATAAAATAAGGATATATTGTACAACAGGGGGAATATAGCCAATATTTTATAATAACTATAAATGGGGTATAACCTTTAAAAATTTTGAATCACTATATTGTACACCTGTAACTTGTATAATATTGTACATCGACTATACTTCAATTAAAGAAAGAAAAAAAAAAGAAATAACATATAAAAAGTGCCAAGCCCATTATAGCTACTCTGCACATGCCAGTTAGATCCACGTAGGATGGGAAGACTTAAAAGGAGATAGGGGAATGTAACCTGGAAGATGAAGAATGGGGAAGGCATGATCAGCAGAGAGGAGTGATGAGTATGTTTGTAAGGAGGTGGGAAGGGTAGATTAGTTAAGATAGGCAGCTGGGAATGATTTAGGTGTGAACCTGGGCCCCACTGGGATGGAGGGTTGTACAGAGAAATAATGAGATAAAAAAGAGTGACTCGCAGAGCCTGCTTAGAAGTTTGATTAGCTCCAATGAGCAGTTGAATACTGTATGAATACAAGTAGTGTTTTGGAGAGATTTTTGCAGTATGTAAAACGAATGCAGCAACTTTATGAGGAAGGTATTATTATTATCCCCATTTTCCAGGTGGAAAATAGTGTTTGGAAGAGGTTTAAGAAAACTTTACAAATGTATTTACTATGTGAGTAACACTAATGGCAGTCAAAATGGAAGAAAACATTAATTCATGATCCAGCCATCCAAACAAATCAGACTGTTTTTGTTTTCTCATATTCCCAATTGATTTTAGTTTTTCTGCTAAGGTATGGAAATATTGTTATGAATATTATTTGAATTAACTTCTGTCAGTGCTTTAAATAGTGCCTGGCACGTAGTAAGCACTCACTATATGTTAGCTATTATTTTTACCTTAATACAGATCAAGAATTTATAGAGTAGATGAGACAGTCTGTGTTAACAGACTGCTTAAGTAAAAGGCATTTTGGCAGGTAAGTTTTGTGACCTTCACTATTTTCACTCACAATTTCATAACGGTTTCATGTGTAAGCTAAATACAAAGAAAAGTGCTAATCTTTTCCAGAACAGAATGAGGTATGACTGATATGCAAGTTATCTGGTTTTTAAAGCTAAATTCTTTGGTGGCGTGTCAGAAGTTTGCTCTCATTAACCTGCAGGGGGGAAAAGGAACAGAAAATCAATTTATTACAAAAATTTATGTTGTATTCGATGGGTAATCTGTGGTTGGGATTTGTTGACTTAAAATATATGTTCAATTATTATACTTTTCCTAGAAAAGAGATGAATTTATTTTTTGATTATTACTTTCTTGACAGTTTTATTTTGTAGGATGAATACTCAAGGTTTTAGTGTGTCTAAGAGTGAGTCAGGCAGTATATGTCCAAACATCCTCATTTTCTTAAATTTGCCTGGTGAGTTATGTGAGAGTTAGCAAATAGTTACTCAATTCTCAATAATTTATTTCTGTACTAGTAAAATTGTGAACTATAACTGCTAACCCTGAGTTATTTTTCTAAAGACTTTCTGTTCATGTTTCTAAAATCTTAGCTGTTGTTACCACTTAGATAGGGTCATTATTTTTCAAGTGCAGAAATCTTAAGTTGTTGAATGGGTAAGACTAACCTTTGACATGAAAGAAAATTTAGAGGAAAAAGGGATTTCATTTGCTGTTCATTTTCAAGGCTGTGTCTTTTAATATGAATTTATCAAGAACATGAGTCACATTTTTCACACCTCTGTGTCCTTTGGGACATAAACATTTAGGGAGATCCACAGGCATAAAGACTGCTCTGTGCTGGGAAAAATGATAAAAAAATTAAGAAACTGGAATTAAAAATGAAACTCCTTTGTACATTCTTTGTATAAGTCAATAAGCTTTGTGGGCTTCTGGGTCTTCTCAAATCTCCTTGAAGGCATTTGTGGAACAATTATAATGACTGAAGTTGCCATTACATTCTTTCTAGGGAGCCTGGGAGGAAAGAAGGCTTATTTACAGTGTAGTCTGGTAAATGGGTTACACCTCTGCTGAGAGGATTGTATCGTTTCCAGCTATAAGCAATAGCTCAGAACATCAGTTGGTAAATGGATCTAGGTTTTAGAATTTACCTGTTAGTGCATGAAGATATGGAGACATTAACAAAAATCATTAATGAGTACATGTTCAAGGGCTTTAGTTTGCTTTATACTCCTTTACCCTCTTTCTTTCTTCCTTCTTTTTCTTTATTTCATTCATTCATTTTTAACATCAGCATTTTATAAAATCTGATAGGTAATTTTATACTTGCTGCAGTAGAGAGTTTGCAAGTTCTTCTGGAGAAGAGACTCAAACCAGGAGGATAGGTAAAGATAAGAAAACTTCAGAAAAACACTTTTTTGGTTGCTCTGAATTCACTAGGGATGTACTAAAGAGAAATTTTTTTTTTTTTTTTTGCGGTATGCGGGCCTCTCACTGTTGTGCCCTCTCCCGTGTGGAGCACAGGCTCCAGACACGCAGGCTCAGTGGCCATGGCTCACGGGCCCAGCCGCTCCGCGGCATGTGGGATCTTCCCAGACCCGGGCACGAACCCGTGTCCCCTGCATCGGCAGGCGGACTCTCAACCACTGCGCCACCAGGGAAGCCCTAAAGAGAGATTTTTGGAGCATTATTTATTTGAAGAATCTGGCACTATTGTCAGCTTTCATTTCACTCATAACTCGTTGAGGAAATGATTTTACCATAGAGTTACTATTGTACAATGCAAGTCACTTTTGTTGCTCTTTCCTTGTTCCTTTTCTTTCTTTCCCTCTATCCCTCCCTTCCTCCTCCCCTCTGACCATCCCTCTCTCCTTCCCTCTATTCCTCCTTCCCTCCCTCCTTCCCTTCCTTCCTTCTTCCTTCCAAGTGTTTTCCTCTTTTTAAAAATCACTTCAATATCTACTACTCAGTCAAAATAGTGAACAGAGTACAAACTTTTGTGACAGTTGATTTGGAATATTGTGATTTGTTACCTGAGAGCAGTTATTACTGTTTCGCCTCATACTTTTTGCTATGTACTACTGTTGGAAAGATTGATTTTAGAGGACTGGCTAGCAAAGCAGCAGTCACTCTCATTATACTTAGAAGTGCAAGAAAAATATGGCGTCTTTATTTTTCTCTATTGCTGACGGTCTTACTTGGGTAGTTAAGAAAAAAATTAAACTTTATGCTTTGCAATTTATAATTCTTTACTCTTTTCTGGTTTAGTCTCTTTTTGATGGCTTAGTTTCTTTTATATTAAACTCATGGCCCTTCTGATTTCTATCCCCTTCCTATGCTTCTCTTCAATATGGAGTCTGAGAGTGATTTCATGGTGGCAGGGGAAATTGGAAACCTCTCTCCATATGGTGTCCTCTGCATCCTTGCTGTGGTTTGGAGTTATAAAGTGCGTGATAAAGTTACGATGCTTATTATAAAAGTCTCTCATTGATAAGCATGAGGTTTGTTCTCTCCTCTTGCCTTGGTAACCATACACTCAAGGACTTAGCCAGAGAAGACTACATAGGTCTTTCAAGTTACTTAGTTACTAAGAAAAGTCATTTCTTAGGGTAGCCCAAAGATTATTGTGAAATGGCTGTGAAGAAGATTGTCAAGTCACTCTGAAAGCAAGTATTCATATTCTATTTACCTTGAGAAAGCTATGTTTTCCCATCTGCATTCTACACTTTTGTGGCCCAGTTCTTAGTACCTCAAATACAGAAATTCATTCAACTTGGTCCAAATTATGTCATGTGGAAAATTTTGACATTAATAACTGTTTTCATTTTTAGTAATTCTGTCTTTCTTTCTTTTTTTTTTTTTTTTCAAATGACCTTTATCTCCATTTCAGGCAGCCTGTGCTCACTATTTTGGAGAAGGAAAACCTGACAGAACAATTGAAAAAAAACTAGTTGATCCCAACTTCTGAGTTTAAAACTTCTGATGGAAACAGTAGTTTAAAGAAAGGATTGGAAGGTTAGCAAGAACTCATAATAATTAATGTAAGAGAGTGTTGTCCTTTTCCTAAACTTGATAAAGATTCCATGGACTGAGGATCAGGTGCCTTTCCCTGATGCTGTGACACTAAGCCAACTAGAACTTAAACGAATGGGGGAGAGAACCCTAAATTGAGTTAACTGTGATTTGATTGAGAAAGTACCAAATTAACTGCGTTTAACTTCAATTAGTGAGTTTAAGTTTTTTGCTACCAAGTAGAGTAGGGAGTAAGTTGAATTTCAGAAAAAAAGCATACTTCTTATACTGGACCCTTTGCATAGAGTTCCTAGCAAGTATTAACAATCAAGGTTAGAAACAAAAGCAAAGAACAGGTGCATATTAAGCATTTTTCCAAATATGATCCAGTCTATCTTAGTTGATGTCTATTAAATAGGAGCAGAACTGCTCCAGAAAAGCATTAAGATTTTGCCCTATTAGGTATTCATCAGGAGTGATTCTCACTGTAGGGCATAGAAATCCAGTAAGTTCTCTTCCACCAGTATGATCTAGCATCTTTTAAAGGGTTTCTACCACTTCTTCAGTTAGATCATTTGTAAGGGTGATGAGATTTGTTGGTGGAAGCTTAGGGAATCATCTTCATGTAAAGGAGAACACAGACTTGGAGTCAAACACATGCAATTCTAAATTCCATATCTGCTCCATAGAAGCTGTGTGCCCTCAGTTTTCTTTTCCATAAAAAGGAGTTAATAATAGCTGTGGTAGTTCTTATACTCCAGAACTTGACAGTCTAGCTGGGGTTATGGAAAGTATGTCAGCTCTTGCTCTACTGTGTGGTAAGCACCAGAGTAAGGTTAAGAACTGGATGCCATGGGAGCAAATGCCTCACCTTTGGGCAATAAGACAAGTTTCCTGGAAGGTTTCCATGAGGATTAAATAAGACAATGTAGGTACAGTTCTTGTTACACTATATGCCCTCGGTAAACACTAGTTTCTTTTCCTTTCCTCTTTGACAGGGTCACCCCTTATTTCATTTTTAAAAATAAATGTTATTTTTAGAACGGTTTTAGACTTACGGAAAAAATGTGAAGATAGTACAGAGATTCCCCATATACTCTATAACCACTTACCCCTATTATTAATATCTTATATTAGTATGGTATGTTTGTTGCAATTAATGAACCAGTATTGATACATTATTATTAACTATATTAAAATTAACTATATTAAACTTATTCTATTTTTCTTATTTTTCACCTAATGTCTTTTTTTCTGTTCCAGGATCCCGTTTGGGATACCACATTACATTTAGTCATCTCAGTTATTTTTGGCTGTGACGGTTTTTCAGACTTCCTTGTTTTTGATAATCTTGACAGTTTTGAGGAGTACTGGTCAGGGATTTTGTAGAATGTCCCTCCCTTGGGATTTGTCTGGTATTTTTCTCATGATGAGACTGAGTTTATGAGTTTTGGGGAGGAAAATCAAGTGCCATTTTCTATAACTTCAAGAGTACATAGTATTAACATGTCTTATCATCTTGATGTTAATTTTTTAAACCTGGCCAAAGTTGTGTTTGTTAGATATCTCGATATCTCCACTGTAAAGTTACTCTTTTTTTTTTTTTTCCCTTTCCATACTGTGCTCCTTACCTTATTTAATTTTCAAATCATCAGAGGCCCACCTTACTAACCCCCATAAACAGTGGTGGTGACATGAACAGAGATAAGCATGTTGGATAAATCATAGGTTTGTTATGAAGATCAAATAAGTAATGCTTCTAATGTGCTTTGAAATCTGTTAAACATAGCTAATATTTTTACTAATAGTTCAAAGAAATAAATCTTCAAGAAATTTGATGCCTTGGTTCAAGATAGGGGGAGAGGAGCTCTGGACAAGAGTCTTCTGATCCATCTTAATACTTGCATCTTTTAAAGTGGCCACTTCCTCTCTTTAAGTCCAAAGCCAAAATGATATGCCCTTCTGTGCATGTATGTCAACTATGATTTCCGATGCAGAAATTCTGAGCAAGAGCAGGAGAGTCATACTCTTATTTTCTTAGGTATTTAGGGCAACAACAGAGGCAAAAAATGGTCTACTTTTACTCCCATTGTCTTCTCATTCTCTTTAACTGAGACTGGAAATATGAGAGAGGAAAAAATATGAGGAAAAAAAAGGGAGAGAGGTAGGGAGCGGACCAGAAGATTTAGCCTGGGAGTGGCAGCTCTTGAGTGATTTATTATGGACCAGGGAAAGCTTAGCATTTCTTCCATATTTTTCAGGAAGGATATGATGAGTTGCAACAACAATCTGGTGACTATTGCAGACTTGTTTGAATAAATCCTTCTTTATGCCTGCTTCCTTTTAAACTCGGGTTGCCTACCTACCTCAGGTTAAATGGCTAATCAGTTTTCTTTTGCCTCCAAGAAGAAACGTCTCTGAGGAGCTTTACAGTTTTACTGGTTCAAGAACATCAACATTTATCCAGGTTCAGCTTAACCAAAGGCAAAGCAATACCAGTAGTTGCTCTTTGTGAAAATAACTTCTCTCTTCGGGCTTTGAATAATGTGTTTTTCTTTTCCGCCACTGGTTTTCTCCTTTGTAATGGAGTATTTTCTGATTATTTTCCCACTACCCCTCCAGGGATTCCTACATCTATGAGAATTAAAAGCAATCAAAATTATACTAAATTTTCTTCCCCTGTATGGGAGAGAAGTGTATATCCCAAACACTTACTCTCTGTGTTTATTAACAAGAAATATTTGGTGAAATCTGAGGTATCAAATTTGGTTTTATGTTGTTGCTTTCATATCCAGAGGTCCTGCTCTGAGGGTGCTGTTGTGGAGAGGGGGTTTTGAGGAGTAGGGTAGGCAGTGGGACATTTTGTTTAAGGCCATGAGCTTTGGAGCCAGGTCACCTAGGTTCCAATCTGAGCTTTGCCACTTACTAGCTATGTGACCTTGGGCAAGTTATTCAACCTCCCTGTACCTCAGTTTTTTCATCTGTAAATGGGGATAATAATAGTCTTAACTCATAATGTCATTGTGAGGATTAAATGATTTAATGTATGTAAGTAAGACACTCAGAACAGTGTTTCACATAGTTAATCTTCTGTGTTTAATGTTTATTAATATTTATAATAATAATATTTCATCAACATACATGCTAATATTCTGTATTTGTCTTCCCTCCCACTTTACTCCCTGTCCTGACTGTAATCAGCATTATCTGGGCTCCCTTTCCAGCTGACTTCATTTGGGTTCAGCCAGAGGAGGCCCTGGAAGGACATGGATGTGTAGAAGGAAAGAGAGGCATGGCTATCTTTTCTTTTCTTCCTCCCTGCTTCTGTGTAGCTGTTTCTCCTGCAACAGATGTGCCCCTCCATGATTCAGCTCCTGTTGGACAGCCCCTCCTGCGGCTTCAGCCCTTACTGGGCTCCTTTAACACCATTTCCTCCTCCTATTCCTTCAGCTCTAGAGGTGGTAATGCCCTCCCACGGTTGGGGCTCTGGATGCCGCATCATGCCTTGTATGCTAGCTCAGTTCTTCTCACACCTTTGTTGTTAGTCTCTTCATTAGCATCTCTTCATTTGAACCATCTTGGGAGAATTCTTTTTTCTGATGGGACCTTGACTTACATAAAATTCTATAACTTTATATTTGGATTTGACAGTTTTGTAGCATCCCAGCTATGAATCCTTTCCTCTCAATATGCTAGGGAAGTTTCACTAAAAATTTTGATTATTACTTGTAAACATTTAGCCTCTTCATTACATTTCTTGAGACAAGAGTTACTGTTTTGGGTGTATGCATGTGTTTGTATATGTGCTTCTAACACAGTGCCAGATACATAGCAGGTGGTAAAAAAGAACTCCATAGTGTTGAAGGACATTTTTGTTCAGAACAGTGAGCATGATGGTTTATTCCAGTGACACATTAAAAGCTTTGCAACTATAGCAGCTTTAGTTTCAACCTCTCTACTATTACTTGTTAGGCTTTAAAGGATTTATTACTTGTGAAAGGTGACAAAATAATAGCACTGAGGAAGAAAATCCCATAGTCTCACAACAGACTGTGACTGTCCAAGCTTCCTCTGCCTCCTGCCGAAGAGCCCAATGGAGCTGATTGAAAGATTAGCTCATTTTCAACTGAAGTTTTGATGTTCTGGGAGACTGGACAGTTTACCTTCCCCTCAGGAAATTCTATGAAAGAACTAGATTAAGTATTTTCTCTTCCTGAGGAGTCTCTCTTATAGCCCTCCTGCTGCATCCTTGAATAGACTCAGCCTTTTTAAGAGGGAGCAGTTAATTAATTTTGTTTCTATATACTTTTTTCTGCAAAGGAAAATGCTTGTAAAGGGAGTACCTGGTCAACTGCTGAAATATTGATAGTTTGGTGACATGGCTAATTGTAAATAAGAACCTAGATATAATTTGCTAGCACCTAGCATACAGAGTTCTTAAATGCAACTATAGATGTAAATATTTAATCTTCGTGAAGACAGAAATGGAAGGTCTCTCTGTGAGTTACTTATGCAAGTAGCTTTTGGAACCTCATTTTCTTATTAGTAAAGCAAATGGTAACACCACCAATCTTGTAGGTTTATTGTGAGAATTAGAGATGCTTACAAAACCCCTACAATGCAATAAGTGTTCAACAGATGATAACAAGGAGAACTGATAAGAGCTAGATTGGAATTTTTTTTTAAACTGAAAATGAATAGAAATAATTGCTTTGTTTACTTAAGCAGTAGTGTTTTTGTGTTATATCCTGCATATTTGCCAGTAGAGCAAGGTTGGCTATTGCCATAGGAGGGAGTATTTTTAGGAAGGAAGTTCTTGGCAAAAGACCACTTACCCAACCACAAATGGGAATTTTCTTGATAGGGTTAGATAGGCAAGCTCCACTAGGTGGTAGCATTGCCACGTGACCTAGTAAGGAACGCTGCAAGAAACTGGCGGAATATTATGTGTGAATATTAAAGACAGAAGTTTGGACATGAATATCAAACCTGCTGAGGGCCAAGTAATATGACTTTTGACTTGTCCTAATTGAGAGCCAGCTGAGGGCTTGTCTGGAGGACTGTCACATCTATCACATGTGTGCTTTAAGATATATTTATAAACAGACACACACACACACACACACACACACACACACATGTATATATAAAATAGACCTAGGGAATTATGCCATCTGGGATCTAAACTGGAAGAGCAAATTTCCCTCAAGGAGGTAAAAAATATATGATAATTACATAGTGCACACAAGATGTGTTTTGAACTTTACGGAAATAAACTTTTCAGGCTCAAGTTCTGATGCCAAATAATAATAACAGCCAGAAGAGAACTGTGTCTTGTGGTTTTCTTATAATCCCTTTCAGTTCCTCACATGCACCAAATTATGCTCAGGCAAGTGGGACAACACATACTTTTCGGAGGAAGTTCAGTAAATTGAACTCTAGATCTAAACACTAGCAAAACAACATTGAAAAATCACAATATTTAACTTCCCTTTCAGAGCACATGCAGACATTAGGAAAGAATGAAAAATACCTTCACTTAAAAATTATTTTAAAAGTTCCCTGTTTGAATAACAATTAGAGCTCGGTTTTCTCAGACTCTGGATTTTACTTTCAGACAAGGATTTTTTCGGGGTCATTCGGTGCTATAGTGTCTTCTTTATTATTTACATGTCAAATAAATTTTTCTTTCTCATCATTTCTTTCCCCATAATGATGTTTATTTTTCCCTTTGTACTAGAAATAAGAGGTGGAAAGAGATGAAACTTTATGATTCCATTTTACCATATTTTTCCATGATAAGATAACAGTGGAATTCATTCAGCACATAGCTCAGAATGGAATTAAAACATGCAATATATATCCAAGTGATATTGTATGATGACACCTAGAAATTGTATAAGTAGGTAGTGGTTACTGTTAGAATGAAAATAAGAACCCTTAATTTTCCTCTACCAGCCCTTTTCCTTGGCTTCTCTTGATGGAGTGTGCCCCTGAGATGGTTGGTCCTTAGAATTTGCCCTAATATTCATGACTCTTCCTAAGCTTTGTGAGAAGTAGATTTTTGACTTCCATGGGGCTTGGCTGACTCCTCTGACCCTGGGATACCCTCAGGTAAAAGGATGCTCTGGAATTCAGGTGGTGGCAGTACTGACTTCAGAATTTTAGACCTGCTCTGAGGAAAAAACCGGGAAAAATGAGCTGTCAAAAACATACAGATAACTTTGGAAGCAGCCAATAGCCTAAATATTGTCTTTTCTAGATTAAGGCTAGAACGGGCATAAATTGGCCAGCTCTGCCTCCACACAGTCCGCTTTGGATAATAGGAATGGATTTTTCTTAAGAGTGAGTGACAATGGCCCCTACTCTCAGTAAAGTGTATTTATATATGTGAGTGGGGAGACTTAATCAAGATGCTGGGATCCTTGTAATTTCCTTTGAGTCTTCATTTAAAATTGATTTTAAATGCTATTAGCTTTTGAGGTGGAGGAAGGAGGAAAGGGAGTAAAAGGTTAATTGCTGGGGGTAGACACGTAAAAAGGTGGCTCTGCCACAGGACACTTAAGAGTCAAATTTAAATCCAGATGAGATTTGACATATCTTTTTGACCATTTTCCTTCTTGCATTGAGATCCTTTGTAAGTTATAGTCTGGATCTTGCTTTTATAGAAGTTTGAAAAAATTCCAAATGCTGATTAGCCTACCAAAAGGTTTGAAGCCTACCTGAGATACCATAAAATTTTCTGTGCCAACTACTCTAAACTTATGGAACAAAAACCAAATATAAATAAATAAACAAACAAACAAATAAAGGTACAAAATATTTCTGGTCATATTTAACTGATTTTTTGGGTAAGGAAAAATTTTTAAAGTCTAGCAAAGTGTTTTACTCTGCCATAGGTTAAGAAGAGTACCATTTACCATCTACTCTTTTGTCTATGGATTTTTACATTTTTAAGAGGATGAGAGTGACGTAATATTTTGTGCAATCATGGTGGTCTCTTTTTTGTTAAATTTTGAAGGACACCATAGCTGCCAGTGGATAAAATTTCTTCTGGGAGTAGAGATAGGCTTCCACATAGGATTACTGTGCAGTAGAGTCAGAAATCTGAAGCACATGAATTAAATGGTTAAGCAGTGCTTGCAAGCTGTGATATCAGAGGAAATATCTGCTATTAAGTGAAAGCTGAATAGCAGTGTAGAGGGGGGGAAATTTCCTCATTTTCATCAGCTAATAATCAAAACAGTTTGACACTAGCCAGAGAGAGCCAAAAAATATGGAAACAATTATTGAGCTAAATGAAATATCACAAAATTATATGTTATTTTGCATTTTGGATTTTTAAGGTAAAAGCATTTTATGAAGATTCTATTATGTATTGACCAAATAAAGGAAAAAGTTTGGGAGTGGGTTTAAAGGCAAAAGTAAGAAATGTGATATCTTAAGATACCAGTGGAAAAGTGTATGGATCATTCTTACTTCCATAGGCACAGTTCTATTTTAAATCCCACTGCTGACGGCCTTTATTATTAGGTTGGAAAAATCAGTTCTATGATGGAGTAAAACTGGTTTCACTGACAAGAAAAAGATTCCTTACAAATCTGGTTAGGGGTTTGATCAAATGCATATAGTTACTTTGTCTTAAACAAAAAAGTGATGGTGATTGTCATTAAATCTCAAACTCTGTTTTTACTTTTGTGAGACTATTACACACCCTAACTGCATTAACACTACAATAACAAAATCACGTTTCCTGCTATTTCAAGAAATCTGAAATGGTGATGAAAGACATTTCCTACCAGTGATGTCAATGGTTATTTAATTGCCATTAGGATGGTAATGAAACTCTTTCTTTTCACTTACCCATGATGAAGTGTTCTTGATCAGATTGTGTTAAACAAAATGGCTGCCATCGTATTAGATGTTCTTTCTAAAAACTAGGTTTTCATTACTCTGATAATGTTAGCAGAGCAAGCTGAATTGTGTTTGGCATTAGCTTTTGAATTGTTGCTTCTAAATAGTATTTTTGTTTAAAAAATTGGATTACCTTACTTTTCCATATTAAGGAAAACATATATTTTTGTAATATTAAGAAAAAAACACACTTTTCATTATTTGAAGTAAAAGTAATTGGCCCACCCTAGATCTCAAATTTGTTCTATTTTGGCAATTTCAACTTCTAGTATCATCATCATTATTATTTTTTTTCTGAACACCAGACCTGTACTTAGGTTACATCGATGGGACGTAAAGCAAATTAGAAATTTCAAGATGCTTTTTCTTTTGGTTTGAGATATAAATAAAGGGATATATAATGGTCCTGTCTTTGCTCACATTAATCTTGGTATTTCCCATTACCTGGTTAGCTGCTCTCTTTATTCCCTAGAAGGCTTCTATATTCTGGGGAAGGTTGGGAGAGAAAGAAAAGAAATGAAGACCACAAAACAAGAAGAAAGATTACATCATCAATTCAGAAGTGGAGAAGCAACATGAACATGGGAATAAGAAAAATTTCCCCATGTTTCAAACCCTAAACAAGGCTATTGATACTTAAAGTTGAAGATACTGTGGTTAGTAGAAAAAAGAAGTCTCAAATATTTGCAAATGAAGCAACTGACAAAGGATTAATCTCCAAAATTTACAAGCAGCTCATGCAGCTCAATAACAAAAAAACAAACAACCCAATCCAAAAATGGGCAGAAGACCTAAATAGACATTTCTCCAGAGAAGATAAACAGATTGCCAACAAACACATGAAAGAATGCTCAACATCATTAATCATTAGAGAAATGCAAATCAAAACTACAATGAGATATCATTTCACACTGGTCAGAATGGCCATCATCAAAAAATCTAGAAACAATAAATGATGGAGAGGGTGTCTTGCACTGTTGGTGGGAAGGTAAATTGATACAGCCACTATGGAGAACAGTATGGAGGTTCCTTAAAAAACTACAAATAGAACTATCATACGACCCAGCAATCCCACTACTGGTCATATACCCTGAGCAAAACATAATTCAAGAAGAGTCATATACCAATATGTTCATTGCAACTCTATTTACAATAGCCAGGACATGGAAGCAACCTAAGTGTCCATCAACAGATGAATGGATAAAGAAGATGTGACACATATATACAATGGAATGTTACTCAGCCATAAGAAATGAAATTGAGTTATTTGTAGTGAGGTGGATGGACCTAGAGTCTGTCATACAGAGTGAAGTAAGTCAGAAAGAGAAAAACAGATAACGTATGCTAACACGTATATATGGAATCTAAGGAAGAAAAAAAAAAAGGTCATGAAGAACCTAGGGGTAAGATGGGAATAAAGACACAGACCTACTAGAGAATGGACTTAAGGATATGGGGAGGGGGAAGGGTAAGCTGTGACAAAGTGAGAGAGTGGCATGGGCATATATATACTACCAAACGTAAAATAGATAGCTAGTGGGAAGCAGCCGCATAGCACAGGGAGATCAGCTCGGTGCTTTGTGACCACCTAGAGGGGTGGGATAGGGAGGGTGGGAGGGAGGGAGACTCAAGAGGGAAGAGATATGGGAACATATGTATATGTATAACTGATTCACTTTGTTATAAAGCAGAAACTGACACACCTTTGTAAAGCAATTATACTCCAATAAAGATGTTTATGTATGTATATATATATATATATATATATATACACCAAAATGGAGTCTACTTTCTCTACCCTTTAATCTAGGTTTGATAATGTGCCTTGCCTCGGTTAACAGAACACTGGGAAATTTGATTCAAGCAGAGGTTTGAGGAACACTTACATGTTCAACCTTACTCTGTCTTGCTGTTCTCTGCAATCCTGAGACTGCTGTGTTTCAGAATGAAATACCACATGGAATAGAGAGGAGCTGTCCTAGTTCTGGTGTCCCTAGACCAACAAGCCTGCCAACACTCAGTTATGTGAGTGAACTATCATAGATTATTCAGTGCCAGCCAAGCTGGTGTAGACCAGAAGATCTGCTTAGCCAACCCACGAAATCATAAGAAATAAAAATGTTATTTCAAGCCATTAAGTTTTGGGGTAATTTCGTATGCAAGCAAAAGCTATTTGATACAAATTTAAAAATGGAACATTTGTCTTTAGATGAAAAATATCCTAAAAGTTTTTGTTGTTGTTGTTTTTAAATTTCTTTTTGAAAAAGGTGCTTCAATGGAAAACTTAGTTTTAGATTTCATGAACTCACTGTAGCTTGGGTAGACCACTCTATAAAGTTTCAATGACTTGAGTAATTCTAGTTGAATACTATACATTTCTCTTGAATTCCTCGGTGCTTTAGTTAGCTTTGTAAGAATTGGTTGCAATAATCAGTCAAGATATTATCACATTTTCTATTAGTTTTTTCATTTCAATTTTGCTGTTATATTTTTATACCGTTTTAAAAATGTACAATTGAGAACTTTTGGAAACCAAACATATTAGCTACTGCTAATTTAATGTGACACATTGTAGATGTAAGTAACATTAGTACTAACATATTTTTTACCTTTCCATTGGAATTTGTACCAAACCCTCAGAACTATCCAAGAAAGACTTTTGCTTTATATACTGTCAATAAGAGTTATATCTCAGGTGTATGTATACAGTACATTCTCCTTTCATCTACTGGGGAATATCCAGATATTAAAATTCATTTATATTTGCATATATGCTCCCTATTTTTTTATACTTGATTAACATAGGTTGTTGACTGAATGTGAGACTGTAGGAAAATTCAAGAAATTGCAGTCCTTAGAAATTGTATTTATCTTATTCTAGGGCTTTCTTGCCTATTGTTGCAAAGTTGTCTGGGCATTTTGATCAAGTACACAAACTAGGTCCTTTTGAATAGGTTGATTTGAAAGTTCAAATTTCAGGGATGGCCAGAATGACTTCTTTTTTGGTGTCAGATGTTCAGAGTTGCAATCTGGTCCTTTGGACATAAGTTTTACCAGATGATCCAGATCTTTGTAAACAATTTGCTCTATAATTCTCTTTGTTAGATAATAAGTTTTGAAATTGCCATCTAAAATCTGGAATAGTTACCCATCCAGATTAGCAACAACTTTGTATTTTCAAAGACTAAGTATAATTCATGCTAAAAGTCATTATTTGGGGGAAAATTATATGGAATGAATAGAGAATTCTTCCTTAGAAATGAGAAATAAGGAAACATTAAATTTCATGTGTTTAAAATATGGCTCCAGGTTTTATTGATAGTGATTTCAAATTAAATCTGTTAGTTGTATATCAAGGCAACTGAGAGGACCAAAAGCCATATTTGTGAGTTCATAATGGACTTAAATATAGCAACTCAGGATGGAAGGAAGCATGGTAAAGACTATTCTGCTGTGACATGTTCTTATCAGTTTTGTAGGAAGCAAGGTTATATTTGCTCAACCGTAGGTTTAGACTAATTCTGTTCCCTTTTTGCTGAAAAGAAGGAACTTTTAAATTTGTTTTTGGTGGAGGAGGTGAGAATCTGTGAGGTCATTCTTTTTTTTTTTTTTTTTTTTTTTTGTGGTATGTGGGCCTCTCACTGTTGTGGCCTCTCCCGTTGCGGAGCACAGGCTCCGGACGCGCAGCCTCAGGGGCCATGGCTCACAGGCCCAACTGCTCCGCAGCATGTGGCATCTTCCCGGACCGGGGCACGAACCCGTGTCCCCTGCATTGGCAGGCAGACTCTCAACCACTGCGCCACCGGGGAAGCCCCGGTCATTCTTTTAATAAGAATGGATAAGAACGAATCATTGACTAGTGAGCACATCATACAATTCTAGGGCTGATACAACAAATCCCAGATAATTGTACTTTGAAAAAAGGTGGAATTTAGATCTAGGTAATTTGGACCTAATCTGCTGATTTGTTGGGTAGCCTTCAATAAATCACTTAACTTCATTCATAACATGCTTTGAAATTCTTAGATAAAAGTCCTCATGTCTCAAAAAGAGTATCAGACTAGATTCTCATTTTGTACGATACCCAGGGGAAATTTTGAGAGTATTATATAGAGTGAGAATTTGGCACAATAGTATTATTGTGGATTTAGGAACTAAGTGCGCATGTTCAGGATTTATGGTTCTCAACATTGCAACAGCTCTGTATGATTGAAAAACTTTCAGTTTTGTACAGGTTTCTTTTGAGTGCTCGAGAGACTAGGTACCATAGAGAGAAATGAATGAGGCTCCTTAGTCTGGCAATTAAAATAAAAAAGAATCACTTATGGCTGAGTAATATTCCATTGTATATATGTGCCACATCTTCTTTAACCATTCATCCAATGATGGACACTTAGGTTGCTTCCATCTCCTGGCTATTGTAAATAGAGCTGCAATGAACATTTTGGTACATGACTCTTTTCGAATTATGGTTTTCTTAGGGTATATGCCCAGTAGTGGGATTGCTGGGTCATATGGTAGTTCTATTCGTAGTTTTTTAAGGAACCTCCATACTGTTCTCCATAGTGGCTGTATCAATTTACATTCCCACCAGCAGTGCAAGAGTGTTCCCTTTTCTCCACACCCTCTCCAGCATTTATTGTTTCTAGATTTTTTGATGATGGCCATTCTGACCGGTGTGAGATGATATCACATTGTAGTTTTGATTTGCATTTCTCTAATGATTAATGATGTTGAGCATTATTTCATGTGTTTGTTGGCAATCTGTATATCTTCTTTGGAGAAATGTCTATTTAGGTCTTCTGCCCACTTTTGGATTGGGTTGTTTGTTTTTTTGTTATTGAGCTGCATGAGCTGCTTGTAAATTTTGGAGATTAATCCTTTGTCAGTTGCTTCATTTGCAAATATTTTCTCCCATTCTGAGGGTTGTCTTTTGGAATGTAAGGAAAAAAAAAAAAAAGGTCATGAAGAACCTAAGGGTAAAACAGGAATAAAGACACAGACCTACTAGAGAATGGACTTGAGGATATGGGGAGGGGGAAGGGTAAGCTGTGACAAAGTGAGAGAGTGGCATGGACATATATACACTACCAAACGTAAAATAGATAGCTAGTGGGAAGCAGCTGCATAGCTCAGGGAGCTCAGCTCGGTGGTTTGTGACCACCTAGAGGGGTGGGATAGGGAGGGTGGGAGGCAGGGAGACTCAAGAGGGAAGAGATATGGGAACATATGTATATGTATAACTGATTCACTTTGTTATAAAGCAGAAACTAACACACAATTGTAAAGCAGTTATACTCCAATAAAGATGTTAAACAAACAAAAAAAAGCAAAAAAAAAAAAAAAAGGAAAAACAAAACAAAACAAAAGAATCACTTATGTGGTGATTTATCGGCTTGGATCCCCATTGAGGGATTCAGAGGTAGTTAAATGAGTGAAAGTGTCATTTGAAATGTTTCCTTTCATGGACATCATGCTTTGGTCATGTTTGATTCTTGGAGAAGTGCCAGGGGATGACACTGAGGTGGCACTGGGCTTCACAGTGTTAGACACATCTGGCCTGGATGCCTGGAGTCAGATGCAGAGGTGCCTGAGGGTTTCGTATAGCCCTCTGGAAAGAGGGTTATTTTTAGAGGTGTAAAATCTGTTTTTTGCCTATTGCAAATCATATATCTCTTAGTTTCTCAAGCTAAGGTGTGATGATATGATAATATTAGGTTGATGTTAGACTGGACATTCAGATAGGGCTGTGCTCAGAATGTATAAATGATAATCCTGGGGCCTGACACTGTACTGCTCATGGGGTTAGCCTGGTGGTTGTTCTGGAAGCCTGGATGTAATTTCATTCCAGTCACATGGAGGGAGCTTAGTGAAGGAAACGGAAAACATTTCCACCTTCTTTGAGTCATTCAGATCTTTACTGTGCACCTACTCTGCTCCAGGAACTATGCCTGATTTGGGATATGGTGGTTCAGTAGACAGATGCTTAATGATACTGCTGCTATAGTAAGCAGCTGCTCTTCTGAATAACTATTGTTTTTAATAAATGCATTTCATGTGAAATGTAAACATTCTGTATATTGTGCTTCATTTTAGAATGATATGCTTCTACAAATACTGCATTCTGAAGTGGGCCTAAAAAACCTTCTGGGATCAACTTAGTTCATTCGTTCAATAAGTGTTCATTCAATTAACCTTTATTTTGAGCCCATTTTTAAGTGCTAGGCACTTTCCCACTGAGTTAAAATTGAGTTTGTCCTCAGATTAGCATCTGTAACTGCTCTCTGAAAAAGGTTATTGCTGTAGTGAGACTGTTCCTGAAACTTGTGACTAGCCTGAAATATTTGGTTTTACTCGTTCCTGCTGGTTCATCAACATGTACGTCTTCCCTGGCATTCAGTTGCTGACTTGGTACTATGTATTGTTCATTATTTTTCCATACTCTGTCCAACAGAGTCATCTTGTTGTAGCCAACAAATACATTAATCAGGCATTTATTGTGCACCTGAAGTGCTTTGCTCTGGGGAAACCCAGTACCTACCTTCAAGGTGCCTGCAGTCTAGAGAGGGGGCAGATAAATAAACATTTACAATAGAGGATGATAAATGACACAGTAGATACAAACATGGGATATTGGAGAAACACAGAGATGGATCACTTAACTCAGACTAGGTTTGTCAGGATGGAAGGGATAAAACTCACTTGTATTAGTTATTATTACTGTGTAACAAATTGCCATAAAATAAATGGCTTAAGACAATAATAAGCATTTTTTTCCCCAATCTCCCAGTTTCTCTGGGACAGGAATTTGGGAGCCTTTAGCCGAGCAGTTCTGGCTGGGATGTCTCAAATGAGGAAGTATTGAGATATTAGCTCAGGCTACTGTCATTTAAAGGCTGGACTGGAGCTGAAGGATCTGCTTTCAAGGTGGTTCATTCACACGGCTTTTAAGTCTGAGTTGTTTGCTGGTGGGAGACCTCAGTTCCTTTCTATGGAGGCCATACCACAGGACTGCTTGAGTGTTTTCATGACATGGATACTGGCTTCCTTTAGGGTGAGTGATCCAAGAGAGACCAAGGCAGAAACCCTACTGTCTTTTATGATCTAGCCTTGGAAACATCGCACCTGCACTTCTCTAGTGTTCTATGGGTATCACAGGCTGGCCTGGTAACGTGAGGGAGGGGACTACACACAGTGTGAACACTGGGAGGTGAGAATCATGGGGGCCATTTGGAGCTGGCTACCACACCAATCTTCAGGGATGCTTAGCATGTGTGATTTGATGCTAGTCCCTGGAGCATTAACTCATTTGGGCCTTGGCAACCACATTGGTACTGTGAGTCTTTGATTTTTCATATGTTATACAGGTTTCTGATACTACTACTCTTATCTGAATCATATAGAGTAACAAAATGTTAGCAAAACAGTGGATACAAATGCTTCTTAACTCAATGCTACTGGTGTATTAATCCTGGCGGTGACACTGACAGTTAATAGGTTTCAGACAACATCACAGAAGAAAACATATTTGCTGTGAAACATGAGAATTACAAAATAATTGTTCTTTCTAATAGTGTCACTGAGATATCATCATGTGGCTCCCAGTGGGAATCTCTTTCCCTGGAGGTTTGACAATTAGTCATTTGCACATACTGGCTCATATTGTGTGTAGCTCCAATGTGGGTTTCAAGCGTATCATGCAGTGGACCATTTAATACTCAATAATGTAAGCATCCTCCAGATCCTATCTCAGAAAAGCGATGAAGCCAGTTAGTATTTGAGACTTGAGGCCTGAAACCTTTCTTTTGTTGAGTAGGGAAAGTGGATGTTGATGCTTCAAAGTTGATGCCCATTATGTTTATTAGATAATAGTATTTTGCTAATACCATTTCCAGTTCTATGGTTGTATCAAAAGGTGATTAAGAAAGGGGCTTCAACTCTTCTTAATTCCAACTAGTCCAAAAAGCCACCCTACTTATAAATTTATCATCTAAGTACAATGTGCTTCTAATATAAACTTTACTTCAAGATTCTAGATTCAGTCTTTTAAGTCCCTTACATATAAAAATTAGGGCTGCTACTGTTCCAGACAATCACTTGCCTGCCTGTATTAACATAGTTCCACATTAACATAGCTCAGACTTTGCAGCTTGTTAAATTTTGGCATCTGCATTTATCCATGTAGGATCTGGCCCCTTTCTTCCAATTTGTCATTTTGGGTGAGCTCTGAATTGACTGTGCTTATAGAGCATTTTCTGCCTGTGTCTTGCTAGTAGCACAAATTGGTTATTAGCCTTCCCATTTAAAGCAGACTTGCTGCTTTACAACCACTCTGACATGCTGAGAGAGCCCACAATTTCAGTACTAAGGCTTGTTAGAGTCTAATGCACTTATTATAGTATTTTCCATAGCTTGTCATTTGATGAAAGCAGAGCTGCATTCACGAACAAAGATCCAAGATGCAGAGATTGCTGAGTATATGTATTTTATCTTCTTCGTATAACTCATCTTCCCTTAGTCTCTGTAGGAACCCCATCACTTACAGCCTCTTTGTGTATAGCCACAGTGCTTTGTTGTTTATCCTGTTTTTAACGTAGGCACTGGGGCACATGTTCCTCAACTTAAATTGGTTGTATAATTTGGACACACGTTCAGTTTCATCTCCTCATAGTCCTCCCAATGTCTTTTTTTCCATTTTTACCTGTAAAAGACCATACTCCCTCTTCCTGCGGATACCCTTTTTTCTCTATTTCATTTCTCTTGACTGCTGTCATATCTGTTAGACTTCTGTCTTAGGCAATTTTGAGAAAAGTTGGGCATGCAAGGGAAAACTGAGGGTACCCTTTCAATATTGGGGATCTGAAGACCCTGGGGAGCTGGGGACTCTGAATGAGTAGGGATAGAATATTAAGTCAAAAAGCTTTTAGGAAAATTTGGAGACTTTGATATAGAATTACACGCATAAAATTCTTTAGCTCTTTCACACCCTTACGGTATGTATTCTCTCTTTTTAGTTCCTCTGAATTGCCAGCACCTCTCCTCCTTTTAGCCCTTACTCAGTTGTACTTCCCCATGTACACTGGGAGATCCCTCAACCTTAAAGCAATCTGACCCTGTATGTATTTCCCTCAGTCTGTACCAGCCTCACAATGTAAGTGAGGCCAAACTCTAATAGATCAGTTACTTAGCTCCCCTGGCCACATCCAGGTTCCTTCCTCTGATGGTAAAAGAAAGGGGAGTCACTGGGAGTATCTCACACAAATTAAACTCTGTTTCTCACTGGGCTATTCACTTTCAGGTAGCTCTGAGGGCTCTTTCAGATACCCCTGAATTACCTAGCCAAGTCCCTGATTTACCTGTTGAATGCTGGTCAAGTAATATTTCATGATGGGGTCTCTAGCCCTTTATTTGTCCACAGCAGTCTCCCTTTAAGCATTATCTCTCTGTTTTGATAGCCAACTTATTTACAGGTATTACTGAGATTTCTGGTACATAACATTTTACCTTTTTTGTTCCTACATCTTATTTTCTTAATGCAAGGGGAAAGTATATTGAAATGATAAGGTTTGAATCTCTGCAAGTTCTTCTGTTTCTCTCCTTAGCTACATTTTGAACTGCCCTGCTTCTGGTCTGAACTCAGAAAACTAGAGGCACTATCCCAGGTTTCACCTCTCTCCATATGATGTCCTCTGCATCCCCTGAAGGTCCCATTCCATCAGCACTCCAACTCCTGTCAGTAATTTTGTCAGAGAAAATTGTGATGATCAGAGGTTCACACCCCATATTTACCACTTCCATATACATCTGTCTAGATGCTTTTTTCCCCTGTTTTAGAGGAAGGGGCAGTGCAGTGTAGACCATGTGTTTTGGCACCATGCAGATAAAATTTGAAACGTGGCTCTGCAACTTCCTAGCTAAGGAACAGTGGTCGAATTATTTATCATCTAGAAAGTGTCCTTATGTGCAAATTGCGGATAATAACCATTGGAGGGGTTTGATTAAATAAGATAATAAATTTATATGCCTAAGCAGGTGCTTGGAATCCAGCAGACTCTTAACAGCTGTCAGCTTCATTCCTTGCTCCTTAGCTTTTCCCAGCTGAGTCTGCTGTATCTTCTGGGGTCTTATTCCATCAGTCCTAAATTTTAGGATCCAACCCTTCAACTATGTACTCACTCTTTCATATTAGAAATTTCTGTTTTTTTCCATTTAGCTATTGCTCTAATTCCCCCTTCTTTATATCCTAGCTTTTTGAGACGTTTATCTAAACTATCATGTCCCATTTATTACTGCACGTATCAATGATTGTTTGGCTTTCATCTTTATCTGACTATTGAAATTGCTCACACCAAGGTTTCTAATACCTGCTGAATTGCCAAATATAATGGATACTTTTCAGTCCTTACCTTCCTTGATCTATTCATAGCATTTTACAACACTTATCCATTCTTTAGAATTGTTCCCTATTTTAGATTCTTCTCTACCTCTCTGAGTGCTGCCATATTCTCTTTATAAACTTTATTCTGCTGTCTACCACTTTAATGTTAGTATGCCAGGCTCCAGTCTCCTCGCCTCTTCTTCTCTTTTGTCTCTGCCCTTCACTCTTGCTCTCTCTGCTTTCTCTTTAATTCACTTTTCTCTGGGTGTTTTCTTTCTACCCAACAAATGCAGAATACCAAATACATGTAGAATATCCACTGAGACAGAAAGATACAACAGACCATGATTACATAAAATTGTATGGATGAATCTCAAAAACATTGATTTGAAGAGAAGAAACCAAACATACAAAAGACTAAATACTGTATGCTTGCATTTACATGACGTTCATGAAAGGTCGGAATTAACATATGTTATTAGAAATCAGAACAATGGTTGCCTCTGGGGGAATGGAGATTGACTAGAAAGGTTCCTTGCAAACTTTCTGGGGTTGATGGACATGTTCTATATTTTGATTGGAGTGTTGGTTACCCATTGGATCTATATATTTTTCAAAATTTATTGAATTGTGTACTTGAGATCTGGGCATATCATTGTATGTAATATTTACTTCAAAAGAGAAGGAAAAGGTCATCGAGAGAGGTAGAGATGGTGGTAGAAAGTAAATGTTACCCTCGCTCCTCCATATTCCCCCCCACCTCCCATAGGAGTTTCAAAGTGTTCTGTATTAAGCAGGTTGGGTCTGCTTCATTAGAGGGTGCTTTTGACTAGGACATAGATTTTGTAGTTTAGAGGGTTGACCGTCAGGGTATGTCCTAGAACTGAAGAAGTATGAAGGAAAGACATCTCCATATGCTAGTACTAAGTTGAGACTGACCTTCAAAATATCCAATATTGGGCTTCCCTGGTGGTGCAGTGGTTGAGAGTCCGCCGCCGATGCAGGGGACACGGGTTCGTGCCCTGGTCCGGGAAGATCCCACATGCTGCGGAGCAGTTGGGCCTGTGAGCCATGGCCCCTGAGGCTGCGCGTCCGGAGCCTGTGCTCTGCAACGGGAGAGGCCACAACAGTGAGAGGCCTGCGTACTGAAAAAAAAAAAAAAGTCAAGTATTTAGTTGCATGAAGGGAATAGTATTTACCAGCTTTGTATACAGTACAAACACTGAATTAATGGAACTGTGTGCTTGAAGTACTTGGTTTTTGTTTCAGATCTGTTCAGCATGCTAGGGGTAGAAAGAGGGTTGGAAAGGGAAATATGCCAACTTGCCAAATTCCATGTACACAATTATTTGAGGAAATTCTGGTAAGAATGCACTAAAATATAAGTATATTTACTAACATTTATAATTATGATGCCAATAACTCTGATCTAAACAAGGAAAAGTAAGTACCCGTGGGAAAAATTCATTTGCCTATTTAAGTAATCAAAACGTAATTTCTAAAACCCAAGATATCTTAATATATATGCATTGACTTAGTGTACTTAGTTGAAGATTGAGGTAATGGGGCAAAGCATCTTGACTGGCTCTGATTGATTCTCTCTCCTATAAGGATGCATTGACTCACAGATCTCCAAGTGGCCTGCCATACTGTCTAGATCTACTGTATTTTTTTCTGGAGAGAGGAGCCTTTGGTTGATAACATCTTTGTTTACACTCGAAAGTGGCAAGTGGTTACTTATAATGACTTGTATCTTTTTAAAGAGGTAACACTATATATTTTGATTGTGAAAGTTCAGCATGTTTGTGTTTCCTGATAAAAGATGCTGCATTTTCTTTGTATTTCATAGAGTAGTTTGGCTTTCACTCTTGGTTATTTCATTAGTTAGCAGAAATTGGAACCAGTTTTTTCTGTCAAGGTACAATGAAGATAATTCTGGGAAAACAAGAAGAATGAGAAACAGTTTTCTGGTTCAGTCCTTTTTTTCCTGTCTATTCTAGTTGTCTTGGTGAAAGATTTTTGTAGCCAGGTTGAACTTTCTTCCTTGTTATGCTGTTTTTGTCTCATCATAATATTTCCTCACTTTAATTAAGGCAGCGTGTTCTACTGCCATGGAAATGAATTCAAAGTCACAGGTTTGGCATACTGGTTCCATTTCTTTACCAGGAAAGGTGTATGTGCTGAGAAGCCAAGCCTCTGTTTAAGCATAAACCCACATGGTAGTCTCTAAAACTAGGAAGGCTAATATGATAGAGTCATGAAGTAGATGTTTTATTTTTATTTTTTAAAACTTTTTATTTTATATTGGAGTATAGGTGATTAACAATGCTGTTTTAGTTTCAGGTGTACAGCAAAGTGATTCAGTTATACGTATACATGTATCTATTCTTTTTCAAATTCTTTTCCCATTTAGGTTGTTACATAATATTGAGCAGAGTTCCCTGTGTTATACAGTAGGTCCTTGTTGGTTATACATTTTGAATATAGCAGTGTGTACCTGTCAATCCCAAACTCCCTAACTATCCCTCCCCGCCATGCTTCCCCCCCACCCCCAGTAACCATAAGTTCATTCTCTAAGTATGAGTCTGTTTCTGTTTTGTAAACAAGTTCATTTGTATCATTTTCTTTTTAGATTCCACATATGATATTTGTCTTTCTCTGTCTGACTTACTTCACTCAGTATGACAATCTCTAGGTCCACGTTTTACAATAGCCGAGACATGGAAGCAACCTAAAAATCCATCAACAGATGAATGGATAAAGAAGATGTGATACATATATACAATAGAATGTTACTCAGCCATTAAAAAGAATGAAATAATGCCATTGGCAGCAACATGGATGGACCTAGAGTAGGCATTTTAAATAGCTAGTTTACTCCATGGTAAACCTTTGTAGCATATAAGGTTTCTCTTATAATGACTAATATCATATAAATCAATTAAACAATATTAGGACTTTTACTTGTTATGAGTTATATTTGTAAAGTCCTTTTTATTCCACGTAACACATCAACTAGTATACTTAGTGGTGACCTCCAAATACAGGCCATATGACTCTCACTCTCCGTAATTTGCCATGATCTTATACATGTGTACATGAAAATTAATGTTTCATATACAGTTGTTGAGATGGGTATCTTTTGTGTATTTTCTCTAGGTCTCTCTTTCTCCCTCTCCACACACACAAACATATATATTTTTTGTGTATATATGTATGTTTCCATGTGACCTGAAAAAATAGATTGATTACATAGCATCCTCAGTATTTTATTGCCTCCTTTCCTCCTCCCTTCTTCCCTTCTCCCTCCCCTCTCTCTCAACTCTCCCTCTCCCTCTCTCTTTTCTCCCCACCCTTACCCCCCTTCCATGCATTCTTCTGGAAGAAATTTAGTGAGTAAACATGAGTAATTGATGTGGTCATTACCACCTTTAGGTTCAGTGAGCTTTTGGCTTTGTCCTTCCACACTGCTGTTCTGCACTTTTACAGAGCTGGTGCTGTGCATACAGATAGACACTTGGCTAGTAGAAATACACTTTTTGTGCTTTATTTCACATATCTGTGTATACACATTGCACATAGAGATGTGGTTCACATTTCCCTGTCACAGGAAATGTCATCCAACATATTAATCATAAACATCCTAAAAATTGGATCTGATCTCTTTAATATCCTATTTGCTGTTGCAATGGAAATATTTCCTAATAAAAATATTCAAGTCTGCCAAACCAATGTAGTGATCTCCAGTGTAACATACTGCTTTCCAAGTACTCTACAATTTTATGATACTAATGTCATGTCGCCAAACTTAGCCACCAAGCTTGCTCCAAAATGTTGAACTCTTAGCAAAAATGCTTTTATAATAACTCCCATTCCCTTGTCCAGACCAACTCTCAAATCTAGGAAAGCATCCAAATTCATTATTAATTTTCTTGCTTCTCATTGAGTACTCTAATATAAAACTATCCATTTGAAAGCTCCTCATCATTTTAGTCATTTTGTTTTGATTCATTTTCTTTTATTTTGTTCTATGCAAATTATTTTGAGAAAAAGGAAAAGGACACAAAGATTTATATTTAAAGTCTTCTTTCTTACCACTGTTAGTATTTTCTTAGGGTAGTGAGTCAGTGTTTATGGGAATGGCATATATTTGTTTTCTTCAGTGGATTTTTTGGTCATGTATGTGTAAGACATTGATTTGTGATACTGATGCCCATTAGTCCTTCTTTGTTTTTAATGCTCTGAATCCTAATTTTAAATATAATTTTCTCCAGCTTATGAATACAGTTGTCAGTTAAAGCAACCAAAAACTGACAGGATCCCTGGAAGCAGAATGGTGGTGTTTGTAGGAAAGAGATGTGTGAATTTCTAAGTGTCTTGGGGACTGATGTGAGAGAAAATTAAAGAATGGAGGGAAGGTGAAAGAGAGTTAAACTATTTTTCTTTTTGTTAGAATTAAAGTTTTATCACTCTGCTTCACTATTGAGGTTTATTGTGAATATGGACATAGGTATATGTAAACATGTGCTGTTTGGCCACTCAAAAAACAGAAGTGCTGTTCCACTTCTACCACAGAACCGAAAATTCTGACCATTAGCATTACTCCATCTAATCTTAGAAAGACTATACTCTTGGGAAAGACTAAGGACAATTATTTTGGTTTCAGACCACTTTGGAATAGATAATTCTTTATGAGAATGGATATTTGCTACATTTAATTTGAATTATTCACTGTCTCCATGAGAATGGGTATTTGCTGCATTTACTTGGACTTATTCACTGGAATAGTTCAAGGACAAGAAATTTGATGAACAAAGAGCGTTGGCCCATGAAAATGGGATGTCTGTAGCTGGGGATTGGCCAAAGCACTCACACTATTGGAGTCACCAAAGGTGAGGGACATAGGTAGAGAACAATGACAAACTGCCTCACTCATGATTTTGTCTCAGGTCATTTATTCATTAATTTTTTTCTCTGTTATGTATCTCAGATAGGGTTGGTCCATTAGTCTGTGGCAGACAGTGTGGCACTTAGTTTTTCTGACATCATTTTTTAAAGGGTAGAGATATGTTGCAAACATCACTAATTGATTTAAACTTTTCTTGAAGTTGACTATATTTTTGGTCTTTATCAACTCCTTTAATGTTTACTACTTACCAAGTGAAATTTTCTCTTATTTATTCCCAAATTACTTATTTCTGTGCCAAAGGAGCACTTGTTAGCTCTAGTGTTCAACATAATGAATCTACATTCAACCTTGCTGTGCTTGTTTGTAATATTTGCAATTTGGTAAAGTATTATACTTATTGATATGTGGGCAACAGAGAAACCATGGAATCGAGACTACTGTTACATCTAGACAACACCTAGGAATAAAATGCTAGCAAGGCATTGTATACTGAGAACAAATGAGTGGTACTGAGAATTACTGTAATAAATTCAGGAAGGGAGAAATCATGGTGGATTAGGTATAAAAGTAAGGAGTCATGGGAAACTCAGTCCTGGATTTGCCCAAAATATGCTCCTGACAGTGTCAGAAATAAATGCTTTCATCTCAGCACAGTATAGTAACTCTTCTCTCAAGATGCAGTTGAGATATATGCCTTCCTCTTGCCCAGGTAACTTCCTTCATTCTGAGAACACGTTTAACTCAAATCTGTCTTTATACTTTATCTTTTGGGACTGGAATTCAATTTATAAAACTTTTAGAAACGTAGAGTCTTTTATCAGCCTCTTAGTCTCTTCAGTCATTTCAGTTACCTTTAGTTGGACTTTCTCCCCATTGCTATTTCTTGAAGTGTGGTGTCAACAGAGGGGCAGAGTATTACATGGGTTTCTGTACAGGATAGCATGATGTGTTCTATTTTGTTTCAGATGCTCCTCCTTGATTATATCTGGAACTTTGATGCCCATTTTTATAAAGAGAAATATTGTGTTTGCTCTCAGGATTTTTCCTGGGACTAAAACTTTTATCTTAGAGTGTGCCATCTTTTAGATATAATTTAGATTTGGCTTCTTATATTTCTAAGTTTCAAAATAGCTCAATGTAATCTACAATCTTAGACATTCCTTTGTGCTCATTCTTTTGAGATTATTTATAAAATAAGATGAATTTCAGGATTTTTGCAGACCCTATTGTTTGTGCTTTTTTCTATCCAAAGAAATAGCATGTCTTTAGTGAAAGCAAGAAAGGTAACCCTTTATCTTCATGTTAACTTGTCTCTAAGCTAGTTCCCTATCCATGACAAATCAGTTCTCCCTACCACCCTTCACTCAAAATTAATTAAAAAGTATCTTTTAGGGACTTCCTTGGTGGCGCAGTGGTTAAGATTCCACACTCGCAATGCAGGGGGCACAGGTTCGATCCCTAGTCAGGGAACTAGATCCCACATGCATGCCACAACTAAGGGGCCTGCCCGCTACAACTAAAACGTGGTGCAACCAAATAAATAAAATTAAAACAAACAAACAAAAAATAAAAGTATCTTTTAGTGTGGAACTTTGTCAAAGGCATCTTTGAAAATCAGCATCTGATGTAGTACATTGTATATAATGGTAAAGTTATGATAAATATGAATAGTACTTAAGCCTGTCTAGAGAGAGATCTTTCAGAAGTTTTCAGGCTGAGGGGTCCTTTTCATTGGGATAACAGCTTGGATAAAGCCAAATAAATCAGTATTCTATCCTGATAATCTATAAAAGTTGACTGATCAAGGCAACTATACTCCATACTTGCATTTGGGAAAGAAAATAGAAGAAAGGAATGCTGAAAAGGAAAAAAATAAGCTAAGGAAAGTGGAAAGCTCTCAGAAACAGATGGAGAAGGGATAGTTGAGTATTACATTTTAATACCTAAGTATAGGACTGAAGATATAGTAAAAGTATAATTTATAAATATGCAGTATTTAATCTGCTATCTCAAAAATAATATATATTTTTTATCTCTGTTGATTATTTAGCCTATTAACTTTAAGGCCTGTAACTATGGGTCAGTTTTTTTAGAGGGATTAGAATGATAGTTGAAAATTCAAGTCATAATGTGAACATATTCTGAATGAACCCATTTGGTATCCCCTGTGCAAAAAGGCCATAAGAAAATGAAGGTTAAATAGGACTGAACAATGGAGAGTGAGGTACTGCCAAATTTGTTGAGAAAACCTCTCTGTAATGGTTATTTCTATATGCTTACCCCATGTTCATTCTGCAGAATTGGTGGCTTTGTCTTCACCACTTCTTTAAAAGTGTTCTTGTTATGGTTAATAATGAATTCTTCATTTCTGAACCTAAAGTGTCTCTTCTCATTCTCATCCTACTTGCCCTCTCTATATATAATCTGTGTTGATCCAGTCCAGCTTGGCCTGAGAACATATAGATGTGGGGGTTAGAATAATGTCAAAGTGACAGTCACAAATTAGTATTTCTGCCCACTCTTCTGGAACCCAAGAACATCTAAAATTACATCAGTGTTATTCTGGGAACAGTGCTTCCTATGTGCTCTGTTGAACAATTCTTTACTACCTGTGGTATCTGCCATTTTTCTCCTTTTGTGCTACAGCTCAGAAACAGGCAGTTATGTCACAGGTCCTGGAGGAGGATATAACCACCCTTGCTGCCTGTTAAAGAGGACACTGTATCAACCTGCTATTTCCCAGTGTCCAGTGTCATTGGTACTGTGGTGACTTGATGCTGGTTACTGTTGTTGCCAGAGCAGCTTATTGTTTCTTATGGTCCCTGTGTAAGTTGTGACATCAGTGTTAATTAATTATTTAGACTTTCAGATATTTATGAAACTTACCATGAAACTGTGCATGAATCCTTGAAGACTGAATCTGGGAACAATCCTGAATCATTACTCATTAAAAAATAATAGCTTTATTGAGATATAATCCACATAACACACATTTCATCTGTTTAAAATGTATGTTCAGTGGTTTTCAGTATATTCACAGAGTTGTGTAACTATCACCATAAGTGACTTTAGATCATTTCAGCATCCCCAAATGAAATCCTGTGCCTATTAGTCATCACTGCCGATTTCTCCTCAACTCCCAACCTTAGGCAAGATTTGCTTGTTTTGGACATTTCATATAAATGGAGTCATACAATATGTGTTCTTTTGTGACTGGCTTTTTTTCACTTAGGATAATGTTTTCAAGGTTCATCTGTGTTGTAGCATGTGTCAATATTTCATTCTTTTATATTGCTCAATAATATTCTATTGTATGGATGTACCACACTTCATTTATCCATTCATAAATTGATGGACACTTTGGTTGCTTTCATTTTTTGGTTATTATGAATAATGTTACTAGAAACATTTGTGTATAAGTTTTTGTGTGGACATATGTTTGAAATCCCCTTGGTAATATACCTAGGAATGGAATTGCTGAGTCATATGGTAGCTCTGTGTTTAACATTTTGAGGAATTGCCAGATAGTTTTAAAAAGTAGCTGCTTGATTTTACATTCCCACTAGCAACATATAAAGTTTTCACTTTCTTCACGTCCTCATCAATACTTGTTATATTCTGTCTTTTTTATAGCCATCTGAGTGGATGTGAAGTGGTATCTCATTGTGGTTTTGATTTGTCTTTCACTGATGGTTAATGAGGTTGAGCATCTTTTCATGTGTCTGTTGGACATTTTTATATCTTTCTTTTGAAAATACCTATTCAGAACCTTTGTCCAATTCTTAGTTGGGTTTATTTGTCTTTTAATTATTGAGTTGTACAAGTTCTTTATAAATTCTAAATACAAGTCTCTTACCAGATACATGGTTTGCAAAGATTTCCTCCTTTCTGTGGGTCGCATTTCCACTTTCTTGATGGTAGCCCCTTTGAAGTACAAAAGCTTTTAATTTTTTATGAAGTTCAAGTTACATATATTTTTCTTCTATTGCTTGTGCTTTTGGTGTCATATTACAGAAGGCTTTGCCTAACCCAAGGTCCCAGAGATTTTCTATATTTTCTTCTAAGAGTTTTATAGTTTTAGTTCTTAAATTTAGGACTATAATACCTTGAGTTAATTTTTGTGTATGGTGTGAGGAAGGTGTTCATCTTCATTTTTTTGGCATTTAAATCCAGTTGTTCCGGCACCATTTATTGAAAAGACTGTTCTTTCCCTATTGGAATGTCTTGTTGAAAATTAATCAATCCATTGTTTTTAAACCAAACTTCTGTGCCTCTAGTGTCTTTCTTAAGGATGAGGGTATTTCACCCACTCCCCCGCCCCACAAGGAGGCCTCTCAGCTCCTCCTCTAAATAGAGTTCTAATTAGTCTACCCTGTGAGTTCTCCACATACTCATATTTCCAAATTACTTTGCAGCAGACAGTTCTAGACACTTCCTGATTAAAAACATTGTTCTTCCTTGCCCCCAAAACACCGATCGTTCTTTTCTCCTGGTTTTCTAGTTTTCTCAGTTTATCTTGGCTTATTTCTCACTGTGCACATAATTTCACTTCCTGTTTCTGTGCTGGCTTCCAAATCTGTAATTTCAGTCCTGACATTTATACTGAGCTCCAGACCCATATTTCCTGGATGCCCAACATTGAAATCAAATCCAACACAAATAAAATTGAACTTTTTGTTATCTCTCCTCCCCTTGACATGCTCCATTTCTTCAATTCTCTATTTTAATTAATGTCACCACTATTCATGTAGTCCTGAAGTTGGAATTCCTAGAGTTATTGTAGACTCCTCTATGCCTCACCCCCCCAGCACCATGTTCTGTTGATTCTACCTTGGGACTCTAATATCTGATCATTACTGTCCATCTTCTGCCTTAGTTATATCCTGATCATTTTCATCTTCATTTTGCATTGGCCTACCTAATCTTTGTGCTGCTAGTTTTACTCTTTCCAACCTATTCTTCATGCTGAGTCTAGAATTATTTTTCTTAACATAAATTTTATGATGTTATTCCTCCCTACAGACACTCCAGACCTTCATGGGTTCTTATTGCCCAGAAGATCAAGTTCTTTGCAAAGTGTGTCAGGCCTCCTCTTCTTACTTTTGTAGCCTGTTTCCTGCCACTCCCCTCCCTAATCCACTGTTCCTAGCCATGTTAAGCTATTACTATTTGTTGAACAGGCTCTTGTCCTTTGTGCTTCCTCTTATTTTTTTTGGCACGTGCTATTGTGCTATTCTTGCTATCTAAACTGCTTTGAATCCTTCAAGATGAAAGTATAATTTCTTCTAATGTTTCTTCCAACTTTCCCAGGTAGTTAACGTTCTACTTGTGCATTTACCCTGAGTACTTACTAATGTTATAGCATTTACCCCGTTGAATAATAATTGTTTGAGCATTCCTAAGTAATAGAGCATAAATCAGTTTTCAATCAGTATCTGTTGCTTAAAGTGTATGCTCAATAATGATTTGTTTAATTATTGAATGAATAATAAATTTTTTGTCAGATTTTTCTGCTGTTTAGTTTATGAGAGAACCATTATTTTTATCTTACATATTTTATAGAAACTTACTGAAAATACAAATTTAATAGAATATTAATAGATTTCTATCCAAAAAACAGTGTTCTAGTGGGATTTTCTTTCCCTTAACAGTGTGGGGTTTGGACTTTTTCTTTCTTTTTTTCAGTGTTATGAAATCTACAGAGTTTAAAACAGGATACAAGCTGATGAAAGAAAATTCTTTTAAATCTATATAAAAATTTACTTACGTTTTCAGAAGCCCACCATGAACTGAAATTATACCTCAGACATTATATATGGGTGGTTTCATGACTTTTTCCTTTATGCTGTTTAAAAGTGTCATATAAAGTGGTTCTTTACTTTTGTTTCTTGATTTAGCACTGACTGTGATTTCTGAATGAGTCCCCTATGGTCCAAAAAGTCTGAAGCTCAGTGGGGTTTGCAGTTGCATGGAAATCATGACTCATCACATTTGGCATTGAAATGGAAGTAGATTGTAAAGATGGGGCATGGTACTGACAGTAATAATTGTAACTTAACTCTTCATGGCAAGATACAATGAAAAGTAATTGAATTACATGAACTGTACCTAGAAATTACTCTAAGATGTTAATTTCTATGCTTTGTTTAACTATAGTTTATACTTTTTCTGTTGTTTGGGTTCAGGGCATTTTATGCCTGTGGAGAAATAATGATTGCTTGTTTCATGGAATTTTTGGTAAATGACAGGCTTTAATGAGTAATAAATTTCCTTTGAATAAGGAGACAATTATTTAGCATCCTGAGTGTTTTGAGGGTAGTTTTATTTTATTAGTTTTCTTTTACATGTTGTATAAAATTTGGCTATCAGCTATGAGCGTGGAAGAAAATAAGACAGACTTGATCCTTAATTTGACATATATTAATTATAAATTTTACTATGTCTCTTATATGTCAGGCATTGCAGTAGAGGTAAGAAAGAGAACATGATCTTAAAGAATTCATATACCAGAGAGTTAGAAGAGAGTATTAAGCAAATGAGTTATAGCTTAACGTGGCAAATACTGTAAAAGTGTTGTAAAAATGAACTTCTAGATAGGTGGATATGACTTGGGGTTAAGGAAGCCTTTACATAGAAGATACCTTTGCGCTGGATCTTGGAGGATGAATGGGAGTTATCACGGCAAAAAAGAGGAAGATTATTTCATACAGAGGGAACAGCATGTTCATAAGTTTGGATTTATCAAGGGATGATATTTTCATGAAATAAAGAGATTGTGATGGAAGAGACTGCAGAATTTTAAGTTGCTGCAGTGACTCCTTGTTGGTTGGAGCAAATCTAAATACTTCAACAAGGCATGCAAGGATATTCTATTTAATAGCTCCAGTAAATGTATATCCATTATTGATTCTGCCTACTTCCTCCTGTAGTCCCTTTGCTTTAATGGCTTGGTCTCATTAATGTATTGCACATGTGCCTGAAGACCTTCTTGACAAATCTAACATTGTAACTCTTCCCTTACTTTGGACACCCCCCTCTCCACCTGTTGCCGTCATAGTTCTCTAATGATTTAAGATACGTGTATTTACAGTATGAACATTTGTGGAGCAGAGACTATGTACCTTCTACTCCTGTTATTTACAGTGCTCAGCAAAGAGCAACTAACCATAGGAAATATATAAATTACTGAGAATTGCTACTGTAGCTCTAAATAAATTTTTATATATTTTACCTCTATAGCCTCTGTATTAATTTTTATTTAGTTTGATTTTTCAAGGGCATCTGTGTTTTGTGAAAACACATGTAGGGAAGTGTATTTGAGACCTGTCTCTGCTGCTCATTTATTATATGAATATAAAATTAAATGTCATGGCATGGACTAAGTGATATGTAGAATCCCTTATAGTTCAAAATATTCTTCTGGAATAGGGTAAGGAGAACTCTGGATGATTTTGATATGAGTATGTATTTATATTCTCTGTCCCCTAACTCCCATACTGCCAGGTATGATGATTCCCATATTTACTTTTGTGATTGATTTTCCCAAATCTGTAATGATCTCAAAGATTGCTGTAAAATTCTCAAATAAAATTATAATTAATTCATTTAGATTTTTTGAAAAACATGCCCTGCAGTACACTCTATATATGTAATATCCAGGAAAACGGATCCAATAGACAAAGTTACAGGAAGAGTTGGGACATAGCATTCTAGGTATTAGAGAGCAATAGATGCTCTCTAAGTAAGATGCATATGACCAGTGCCAGTCTTGGTTTTGATTCTGGTTATCTGTTGTTGTGGAACTCACCCCCAAACTTAGGAACTTAGAAAACAACTTATATTCATTTAGCTTTCAAATTTGCAGGGGTCAGTGGAGAAGGGTCATGTTTGCTCCACAAAGTATCAGCTGGGGTGGCCTGATTGGGAGGCTGGAGGATCGTTTCCAAAATGAGTCACTTACATGGCTTTGACTGAAGCTGGCAGGGAGCTCAGTTGGGGCTGAAGGCCAGGCACCTTGGTTCCTGGGCCTCTCTGTTGTGTACTTGAACTTCCTCACAGAATGGTGGCTGAGTTCCGAGAGAGTGTCCCAAGAGTCAGGAATTGGAAGCTGCCGATGTTTTTAAAGCCTGGTGTGGAAACTGGCACTGCATTACTTCTGATGTATTCTATTGGTCTATCGGTTGCAGAGCCCAGATTTGAGGAGAGGAGACGTTTACCCCACCTCTAGATGGGACTGTATCAAGTAATTTGAAGGAATGTTTTTAAACTGCCACTTGTTTCTTCAGTGAAAATAGTATCATTGTTTTTATTATGGTACTTATTTTCATTGTAAAAAAAGTCAGACAGGGCTTCCCTGGTGGCGCAGTGGTTGGGAGTCCGCCTGTCGATGCAGGGGACACAGATTCGTGCCCCGGTCCGGGAAGATCCCACATGCCGCGGAGCGGCTGGGCCCGTGAGCCATGGCCGCTGAGCCTGGGCATCCGGAGCCTGTGCTCCACAACGGGAGAGGCCACAACAGTGAGAGGCCCATGTACCGAAAAAAAAAAAAAAAGTCAAACAATACAGAAAACTTCCAGGGCTCATTTGATACGAAATTTGGAAATACTCCAAGTCTGCTTTAGTAACACTCTTCTGTATCTAGTCATCTGTCTAGTGATGTCTACCTTAATGCTGCCTTAAGTTAGCTAATCACACATTTGTGTTTTATAAACAAAATATTTACATTTGAGATTTAATATGTTAATTCTCTGCTTCCATTCAAGGCTTTTGTTAATTCCAGTTTAGGCTTAGAAGTGAATTTGTGTGTGTGTGTGTGTGTGTGTGTGCGCGCGCATGTGCGCATGTGCACGCGCATGCATGCAGGCTGTTGTTTATGGAACACTTTCACTCTGTCATTTTTCAAATCTCTATGACCTTTCACCAGCTTTAAGTCCTCTTTTCAACCAGGCTTACAATAGATACTCCAGAGGAACAGTGGAATTCCCTTTGAAGGAAGATGGTGAAAGCACTGAGAGTATAGCATTTCTATTTTAGAATTTAGAACCTTAATATTGGAAAAGTGCTTTGAAACTCATATAGTTCAGGTATTCATCAACCAATTGCTTGAATTCCTTCTATAACATTTCTGCCAAGTAATTATCCAGCCTATGCCAGAATAGTTCCAGTGGTAGAAGATCTACTAGACTTGTGTGGTAGCCAGTTTCATCTTCAAATATTTCTGCATTTTATTCCTCTTTTTGAGCTGAACTTCTATCTCTGTAACTTCTTAACATACACGAAATTCTAAACACTCTTGGCCATGAAAAGCCTTCATGGCTATTTATTGTTCTGTTAATTTTTCTTACTCCAAACTAAACAGTCTTTTTTCCTTCAATTGTTCCTCTTGACATAGGTTCAGGTGAGTATCCACCTAACCACTTACTTTGAGTATATTCTGGTTTGTTGATGTTCTTGGATATTATTTAGTATTTAAGAAGAAAATAACACTATTTTTAAATACTAAACAGTATTTAAGAACAAAATACAGCACTCCAGAAGCAGTCCAACAGGGAACCCTCCCATGATGTTCTTAGCTGTTTATTTTCAATATAGAACAGGTTGCAAGGTGCCTGCTTGGAGTTCCAAGACTGGCTCAATCTCTTCTTCACATTTTGTCTCCTTCAAGACTGTGTTGTGACTGGACTATGGATTTTAAATCTGGAAGAGGAGAAGAAGTCTGTGTCATTTATTTCTAATGCAATAGACACCTAGTTCCTTTTCCTTCTAGTCTATACAGAATTTAGCAATTGTGATGTGTACTGAAGCATTTAGTAGGCAAAATGACTTTCCAACTTTGTCATTCTTTTCTTTTTTTAAATTTAATTTTATTTCATTCATTTATTTATATTTTAACATCTTTATTGGAGTATAATTGCTTTACAATGGTGTGTTAGTTTCTGCTTTATAACAAAGTGAATCAGCTATACATATACATATATCCCCATATCTCTTCTCGCTTGTGTCTCCCTCCCTCCCCCCCTCCCTATCCCACCCCTCTAGGTGGTCACAAAACACCGAGCTGATCTCCCTGTGCTATGTGGCTGCTTCCCAGTAGCTATCTGTTTTACATTTGGTAAGGTATATATGTCCATGCCACTCTCTCACTTTATCCCAGCTTACCCCCTCCCCCTCCCCGTGTCCTCAAGTCCATTCTCTGGTAGGTCTGCGTCTTTATTCCCATCTTACCCCTAGGTACTTCATGACAATTTTTTTTTTTTTTTTTTAGATTCCATGTATATGTTGGCATACGGTATTTGTTTTTCTCCTTCTGACTTACTTCACTCTGTATGACAGTCTCTAGGTCCATCCACATCTCTACAAGTGACCCAATTTCATTCCGTTTTATGGCTGAGTAATATTCCATTATATATATGTGCCACATCTTCTTTATCTATTCATCTGTCAGTGGACACTTAGGTTGCTTCCATGTCCTGGCTATTGTAAATAGAGCTTCAATGAACATTGTGCTACATGACTCTTTTTGAATTATGGTTTCTCAGGGTATATGCCCAGTAGTGGGATTGCTGGGTCGTATGGTAATTCTATTTTTAGTTTTTTAAGGAACCTCCATGGTGTTCTCCATAGTAGCCGTATCAATTTACCTTCCCACCAACAGTGCAAGAGGGTTCCCTTTTCTCCACACCCTCTCCAGCATTTATTGTTTCTAGATTTTTTGATGATGGCCATTCTGACTGGTGTGAGGTGATACCTCATCGTAGATTTGATTTCCATTTCTCTAATGATTAATGATGTTGAGCATCCTTTCATGTGTTTGTTGGCAATCTGTATATCTTCTTTGGAGAAATGTCTATTTAGGTGTTCTGCCCATTTTTGGATTCGGTTGTTTGTTTTTTTGATATTGACCTGCATGAACTGCTTGTAAGTTTTGGAGATTAATCCTCTGTCAGTTGCTTCATTTAAAAATATTTTCTCCCATTTTGAAGTTTGTCTTTTCGTCTTGTGTATGGTTTCCTTTGCTGTGCAAAAGCTTTTAAGTTTCATTAGGTCCCATTTGTTTATTTTTGTTTTTATTTCCATTTCTCTAGGAGGTGGGTCAAAAAGGAACTTGCTGTGATTTATGTCATAGAGTGTTCTGCCTATGTTTTCCTCTAATAGTTTGATAGTGTCTGGCCTTACATATAGGTTTTTAATCCATTTTGAGTTTATTTTTGTGTATGGTGTTAGGAAGTGTTCTAATTTCATTCTTTTACATGTAGCTGTCCAGTTTTCCCAGCACCACTTATTGAAGAGGCTGTCTTTTCTCCATTGAATATTCTTGCATCCTTTATCAAAGATAAGGTGACCATATGTGCATGGGTTTATCTTTGCGCTTTCTATTCTGTTCCATTGATCTATATTTCTGTTTTTGTGCCAGTACCATACTGTCTTGATTACTGTAGCTTTGTAGTATAGTCTGAAGTCAGGGAGCCTAATTCCTCTAGCTCCGTTTTTCTTTCTCAAGTTTACTTTGGCTATTCGGGGTCTTTTGTGTTTCCATACAAATTGTGCAATTTTTTGTTCCAGTTCTGTGAAAAATGCCTGTGGTAGTTTGATAGGGATTGCATTGTATCCGTAGATTGCTTTGGGTAGTCTACTCATTTTCAGAATGTTGATTCTTCCAATCCAAGAACATGGTATATCTCTCCATCTATTTGTATCATCTTTAATTTCTTTCATCAGTGTCTTATACTTTTCTGCATACAGGTCTTTTGTCTCCTTAGGTAGGTTAATTCCTAGGTATTTTATCCTTTTTGTTGCCATGGTAAATGGGAGTGTTTTCTTAATTTCTCTTTCAGATTTTTCATCATAAGTGAATAGGAATGCAAGAGATTTCTGTGCATTAATTTTGTACCCTGCTACTTTACTAAATTCATTGATAAGCTCTCCTAGTTTTCTGGTAGCAGCTTTAGGATTCTCTATGTGTAGTATCATGTCATCTGCAAACAGTGACAGCTTCCGATTTGGATTCCTTTTATTTCTTTTTCTTCTCTGATTGCTGTGGCTAAAACTTCCAAACCTAGGTTGAATAATAGTTGTGAGAATGGGCAGTCTTGTCTTGTTCCTGATCTTAGTGGAAATGGTTTCAGTTTTTCACCATTGAGGACGATGTTGGCTGTGGGTTTGTCATATATGGCCTTTATTATGTTGAGGTAAGTTCCCTGTATGCCTACTTTCTGGAGAGTTTTTATCATAAATGGGTGTTGAATTTTGTTGAAAGCTTTCTCTGCATCTATTGAAACGATCATATGGTTTTTCTCCTTCATTTTGTTAATATGGTGTATCACATTGATTGATTCGCGTATATTGAAGTAGCCTTGCATTCCTGGGGTAAACCCTGCTTGATCATGGTGTATGATCCTTTTAATGTGCTGTTGGATTCTGTTGGTTAGTGTTTTGTTGAGGATTTTTGCATCTATGTTCATCAGTGATATTGGCCTGTAGTTTTCTTTCTTTGTGACTTCTTTGTCTGGTTTTGGTATCAGGGTTATGTTGGCCTTGTAGAATGAGTTTGGGAGTGTTCCTCCCTCTGCTATATTTTGGAAGAGTTTGAGAAGGATAGGTGTTAACTCTTCTCTAAATGTTCGATAGAATTCGCCTGTGAAGCCATCTGGTCCTGGGCTTTTGTTTATTGGAAGATTTTTAATCACAGTTTCAATTTCATTACTTGTGGTTGGTCTGTTCATATTTTCTATTTCTTCCTGGTTCAGTGTTAGAAGGTTATACCTTTCTAAGTATTTGTCCACTTCTTCCAGGTTGTACATTTTATTGGCATATAGTTGACTGTAGTAATCTCTCATGATCCTTTGTATTTCTGCAGTGTCAGTTGTTACTTCTCCTTTATCGTTTCTAATTCTACTGATTTGAGTCTTCTCCCTTTTTTTCTTGATGAGTCTGGCTAATGGTTTATCAATTTAGTTTATCTTCTCAAAGAACCAGCTTTTAGTTTAATTGATCTTTGCTATTGTTTCCTTCATTTCTTTTTCATTTATTTCTGATCTGATCTTTATGATTTCTTTCCTTCTGCTAACTTTTGAGGTTTTTTCTTCTTCTTTAATTGCTTTAGGTGTAAATGTATTTGAGATGTTTCTTGTTTCTTAAGGTAGGATTGTATTGCTATAAACTTCCCTCTTAGAACTGCTTTTGCTGCATCCCATAGGTTTTGGGTCATCGTGTTTTTATTGTCATTTGTTTCTAGGTATTTTTTGATTTCCTCTTTGATTTCTTCAATGATATCTTGGTTATTAAGTAGTGTATTGTTTAGCCTCCATGTGTTTCTTTTTTTTTCAGATTTTTTCCTGTAATTGATATCTGGTCTCATAATGTTGTGGTCGGAAAAGATAGTAGATATGATTTCAATTTTCTTAAATTTACCAAGGCTTGATTTGTGACCCAAGATATGAGCTATCCTGGAGAATGATCCATGAGCACTTGAGAAGAAAGTGTATTCTGTTGTTTTTGGATGGAATGTCCTATAAATATCAATTAATTCCATCTTGTTTAATGTATCATTTAAAGCTTGTGTTTCCTTATTTATTTTCATTTTGGATGATCTGTCCATTGGTGAAAATGGGGTGTTAAAGTCCCCTACTATGATTGTGTTACTGTCAATTTCCCCTTTTATGGCTGTTAGTATTTGCCTTATGTATTGAGGTGCTCCTATGTTGGGTGCAGAAATATTTACAATGTTATATCTTCTTGGATTGATCCCTTGATCATTATGTGGTGTCCCCCTTTGTCTCTTGTAGTAGGTTTGTTTTAAAGTCTGCTTTGTCTGATATGAGAATTGCTACTCCAGCTTTCTTTTGATTTCCGTTTGCATGGAATATCTTTTTGCCTCTTCTCACTTTCAATCTGTATGTGTCCCCAGGTCTGAAGTGGGTCTCTTCTAGACAGCATATATATGGGTCTTGTTTTTGTTTCTATTCAGCTAGTCTATGTCTATTGGTTGGAGCATTTAATCCATTTACTTTTAAGGTAATTATCAATATATATGTTCCTATTACCATTTTCTTAATTGTTTGGGGTGTTTTATTGTAGGTCTTTTCCTTCTCTTTTGTTTCCTGCCTAGAGAAGTTTCTTTAGCATTTGTTGTAAAGCTGGTTTGGTTGTGCTGAATACTCTTAGCTTTTGCTTGTGTGTAAAGGTTTTAATTTCTCCATCAAATGTGAATGAGATCCTTGATGGGTAGCATTATCTTCGTTGTATGTTTTCCCGTTTCATCACTTTAAATATGTCCTGCCAGTCCCTTCTGGCTTGCAGAGTTTCTGCTGAAAGATCAGCTGTTAACCTTATGGGGATTCCCTTGTATGTTATTTGTTGTTTTTCCCTTGCTGCTGTTAAGATTTTTTCTTTGTATTTAATTTTTGATAGTTTGATTAATGTGTGTCTTGGCGTGTTTCTCCTTGGATTTATCCTTTATGGGACTCTCTGTGCTTCGTGGACTTGATTAACTATTTCCTTTCCCATGTTAGGGAAGTTTTCAAGTATAATCTCTTGAAATACTTTCTCAGTCCCTTTCTTTTTCTCTTCTTCTTTTGGGACCCCTATAATTTGAATGTTGGTGCATTTAATGTTGTCCCAGAAGTCTCTGAGACTGTCCTCAGTTCTTTTCATTCTTTTTTCTTTATTCTGGTCTTCAGTAGTTAATTCCACTATTTTAGCTTCCAGGTTACTTATCCGTTCTTCTACCTCAGTTATTCTGCTATTGATCCCTTCTAGAGAATGTTTAATTTCATTTATTGTGTTGTTCATCATTGTTTGTTTGCGCTTTAGTTCTTCTAGGTCCTTGTTAAATGTTTCTTGTATTTTCTCCATTCTATTTCCAAGATTTTGGATCATCTTTACTATCATTATTCTGAATTCTTTTTCAGGTAGACTGCGTATTTCCTCTGCATTTTTTAGGTGTGGTGGGTTTTTACCTTGCTCCTTCATGTTCTGGGTGTTTCTCTGTCTTCTCATTTTGCTTATCTTACTGTGTTTGGTGTCTCCTTTTCGCAGGCTGCAGGTTTGTATTTCCCATTGTTTTTGGTGTCTGCCCCAAGTGGCTAAGGTTGTTTCAGTGGGTTGTGTAGGCTTCCTCATGGAGGGGACTAGTGACTGTGTTCTGATGGATGAGGCTGGATCTTGTCTTTCTTGTGGGCAGGTCCACGTCTGGTGTTGTGTTTTGGGGTGTCTGTGACCTTATTATGATTTTAGGCAGCATCTCTGCTAATGTGTTGTGTTCCAGCGTTGCTAGTTGTTTGGCATAGGGTGTCCAGCACTGTAGCTTTTTGGTTGTTGAGTGGAGCTGAGTCTTGGCGTGGAAATGGAGATCTCTGGGAGATTTTTGCTGTTTGATGTTATGTGGAGCTGTGAGGTCTGTTCTGGAACAGTGTACTGAACTTGGCTCTCCCACCTCAGAGGCACAGCCCTGATGCCTGGCTGGAGGACCAAGAGCCTGTTTTCCACACTGCTGAGAATAAAAGGGAGAAGAAAGAAAGAGAGAAAGAGAAAGAGAGAAAGAGAGGGAGGGAGGGAGGGATTAAATAAAATAAATATTAAAAAAATTTAAAAAGTAATAAAAGAAAAAAGAAAGAACAGAGCAAGCAAACCAAAAACGAAATCCACCAATGATAAGAAGTGCTCAAAACTATACTAAAAAAAAGGAAAAACGAAAATAAAAGAAAACTGGACAGGCAGAACCCTAGGACAAATGTTAAAAGCAAAGCTATACAGACAAAATCTCACACAGAAGCATACAGATACACACGCACAAAAAGAGAAAAGGGAAAAAAAGTATGTATCGTTGGTGCCAAAGTCCATCTTCTCAATTTGGGATGATTCGTTGTCTGTTCATTTATTCCACAGATGCAGGGTACATCAGGTTGATTGTGGGGATTTAATCCGCTGCTCCTGAGGCTGCTGGGAGAGGTTTCTCGTTCTCTTCTTCGTTCACACAGCTCCTGGGATTCAGTTTTGGATTTGGCCCCGCCTCTGCGTGTAGGTCGCCTGAGGGCGTCTGTTTTTCTCTCAGACAGGAGCTGGTTAAAGTAGCAGGTGATTAGTGGGCTCTGCCTTACTCAGGCCGGGGGGAGGGAGGGGTATGGATACGGGGGGAGGGAGGGGTATGGATACGGGGGGAGGGAGGGGTATGGATACGGGGTGAGCCTGCAGCGGCAGAGGCCGGTGTGACGTTGCACCAGTCTGAGGTGTGCCATGCGTTCTTCCGGGGAGGTTGTCCCTGGATCACGGGACCCTGGCAGTGGCGGGCTGCACAGGCTCCCAGGAGGGGAGGTGTGGAGAGTGACCTGTGATTGCACACAGGCTTTTTGGTGGCTGCAGCAGCCTTAGCATCTCATGCCCGTCTCTGGGGTCCACGCTGTTAGCTGCGGCTCGCGCCCATCTCTGGAGCTCCTTTTAGCAGCGCTCTTAATCCCCTCTCCTCACGCACCAGGAAACAAAGAGGCAAGAAAAAGTCTCTTGCCTCTTTGGCAGCTCCAGGCTTTTTCCTGGACTCCCTCCCCGTAGCCGTGGCGCACTAGCCCCCTTTAGGCTGTGTTCACGCAGCCAACCGCAGTCCTCTCCCTGGGATCCGACCTCCGAAGCCCGAGCCTCAGCTCCCAGACCCCGCCCGCCCTGGCGGGTGAGCAGACAAGCCTCTCGGGCTGGTCGGCACTGATCCTCTGTGTGGGGAATCTCTCCGCTTTGCCCTCCGCACCCCTGTTGCTGCGCTCTCCTCCACGACTCTGAAGCTTCCCCCACCGCCACCTGCAGTCTCTGCCCTCGAAGGGGCTTCTAGTGTGTGGAAACCTTTCCTCCTTCACAGCTCTCTCCTACTGGTGCAGGTCCCGTCCCTATTCTTTGTCTCTGTTTTTTCTTTTTTCTTTTGCCCTACCCAGGTATGTGGGGAGTTTCTTGCCTTTTGGGAGGTCTGAGGTCTTCTGCCAGTGTTCAGTAGGTGTTCTGAAGGAGTTGTTCCACATGTAGATGTATTTCTGATGTATTTGTAGGGAGGAAGGTGATCTCCATGTTTTACTCTTCGGCCATCTTGAAGCCTGTCATTCTTTTCTTTGTCTGGTTATTTGAAAATAATTGTTTTAAGATATGTAGACAACATAACAACAGACATCAAAAAAAAACTTAAATGAGTGAAGGATTTCTTAGTAAACATACGTTTTATATAGTTTCAAGTTACCAGATAACAAAAATACTACAATAAAGACAAAGGAGAGGAATGATATCTGTATGTTGGTCTCTATGTTTAATTATATAAATCATAGTTAAATGGCTTGTTGGTCCATGCTGGAATATTGAATATTGAATCTGAATTTCCTTGATGTAAGATAGGATGCATAACATTCATGCATTCAGACTACCTTCAGCTCCCCAGGTGAATTAATTTCTAATTGTTAAAGCTAATGAGTTAAATTCCCTAAGTCAATTGTGTATATGACCCTTTTGGAGAAAACATGGAGGCAAATTTTTCTTTCATATTTGTAATGAGTTTATTTTAATCTATTCCTTTGTAAAGTTTGGTAATCCATGTATATGATAAGAGATACATTTTATATATGTGTAGGTACAATGCTAACGTTTCTTTCTTAATGGTTAGTTGATTTTGAGGGATATTTTTAGTTATGAAAATATTAAATTTGGTAGGAAGAGGCAAGAGAAAAGAATGGTTAGCTTAGGACTGGCATGTTAAGTGTGGCTGCTTGTAGTTGCCAATCCATGTCTCCTTTGTTATAATAATGTGTTCTATAGAGTTAGCATTGGTTCTATACATAAGTTACATCAGGGGGCATTTTGTAATATGGATAGAGAAATATTGCAACACTGTAACAAGTTAAACTGTTGTTATAAAACAATTTTTTTACTCTGCTTGTACTATCCATGGAATGCAGAGACTTACTATTTCATCAGCCACTGATCTGGAAGCTTCTTCTTAGAAAACTTGTGTAAAGCATGTGCCTACCACCCTTCTTAAATACTATAAATGCATAACTAACTAAAAATTTCCAAAATGGAAATGATAGATGAAAAATTTTGTTCAGGTTAATATGAAAACTTTAGCCAGTAAACTGTTCTTGTTTCTCTGAGATGAGGCCATCTTGGGTTTCTCAACCCTCAATATAAGTACATCTGCTATTGGTTTGTCCTAAGTGGCTTTTTTCTCTGAAAATGGTGACTTATTTTGTAAATTATACATGAAAAAATTATTTTTATTTATCATATGAGGTATGAATCCAAGGAGTACAGTTCTAAAAAGGAAATCAAAAAGGCAAACTGTACAGTTTGTGGGTAAATTTCAGGAGTTCCTTTGTTTCTTTTTGTACATAATTACCCTCTGCATGAAAAATACTTCAGTTTTAGTAGATATTAGGTAGCAGTATTCCGTGAATATAAAATAGAGTAATTGAAATTTTAGTTTGAAGTACATAGAAATATAGAATCTGAGGGAAAAAAAGAAATATAGAATCTGAGGGTTGAATTATCTAGCTTTCCATACAAATGCTGTTTATGCCTCTTCTTAAACATTTCCAGAGGTGGGATACTTTCTGTCTAATCCTGTGGCTAGTTCCCTTTTTGGGAAAGTGTGGTTGAAAGGCAGTTCTCACATTGAATTAAATATTCACCCCGTAGCATTTACCTTTTACTCTGAGTTTTGACCTTTCTCTGTGATAGTTATTTACATATTTGAAGATAACCGTCAAGCATTCTTAAATTTTCTTTTGCTTAAAACAAACAAATTTCCTTCAGCCTTTTTCTTATGACAGTTTTGATTTCTGTTTTACCTCTTTTGCTCACTAGTCCTCTTAGAGTATTTTATTAATATTGCTGTTACACATTTGGGATATTATCATAAAGAGTAAGTGATTTTCCTAACTAATTCTCATTTCAGTTAAAATGAAAAAAAAATCTGATTAATTTCACGTAGCTCAGTGTCGATCTTGCTAAGGTCAGAGGCTGGAAATAAATGAACACCAGGGAGAATTCAGGCTATGTGTAAGGGAGAATTTTAACTGGAAATGAAATACAGGATTCATGCTTGTTCTTTTTCCAAAATTTGAAGTAGTGGCAGCCTGCTGTAAAGATGGCACAGGCCGTTGCTCACATAGAGTAATTTTAGACAATCAGTAAGGACAAATTTGCATCCATATTTTCTACTTCTTTAAGTTTAACTTCTTTAGTTGCAATAGAAAGAGTCTCTGGCAAACAGTAAAAAATGAAATTTATTGGACAACTATGGATTCAGAATTGAAGGACAGGAACCACGAAAGCACAGGAACCAGAGAAACCTTGGAGATCTAGGGCAAGAAATGAAGCACATCCATTTCAGGGTGCTTCTCTCACTGTTGGGATGGAAACCAAAAATTGTCAGTCTTTCAGACACTGTTCTAGACTTCAAATCTAGGGGAGCCATAGTGATTGTGTTAGTCCTGCCGTAACTTTGTTCATGGGTAAAGGTAGCATCCCATGGCAGAGTCTGAGTATCGTGCAGGGAACAGCAACATATGACCACTGTACTTCCCTAACTTAGTTCTGGATACTTTTAATATGTCTAATAGGAACAAAGCTTTTAACTTTACACATTTGTATTCTATATGAAAAGAAAATTCACATAATAAAGGTAATAGTGACACATTTAGTCTAAGTTTTAAATGAGAGTCAAGAGATCCTCTCCTATGAATTTTGTTAGTAAGATGGAAGGAGAAATGTAAACGCAACGATTGCTTTGCATGAGGTGCTGTGGCCTTTCTGGAAAGGTTCCACAGAGGAGGGTTGGGTGCTCGAGAAAAAAACCCCAGTTCTAAAATTTTGCCTTGGCCAGTCCCTCCCAAAGCAAGCTTTTACTGTGATATTTGTATTAATTTAAAGGGCAGACATTAAAAAAATTTATTTTTAAAAGTTTTTATTGGAGTATAGTCGATTTACAATGTTGTATTAGTTTCAGGTGTACAGCAAAGTGAATCAGTTATACATATACATATATCCAGTCTTTTTTAGATTCTTTCCCCATATAGGTCATTACAGAGTATTGAATAGAGGTCCCTGTGCTATACAGTAGGTCCTTATTAATTATCTATTTTATATATAGTAGTGTGTATACGTCAATCCCTATCTCCCAATCTCTCCCCCGTTTCCCTCTGATATCCGTAAGATTGTTTTATCTGTATCTGTTTAAAGGGTAGACATTTAAAGCTACCTTTGAGAAATTTATCATTGCTTCTATCTTGATAGCAGTTCTAGATTCTACTGCCTGCCAGTTTCAATTTGTCTTCCTCAGGAGTCTGGGTTCACTTTACCCTGCAATGAGAATTGTGGTTGATTTGGAACAGAGAGGAGATTATGGGCCAAATGATGGGCCTTGGGCTTCTTGCTGGGGAGTAGCCTTAGGAAGTCCATAAAAGAGACTGTAAGGATGGTCTGGGAGACTATTTCCTGATTAAAATAATTATCAGATATTGATAATCATAGTATACAGAAGCTGGCAGGCAGAAAGATTTCAATTTATTATAGTTTGGAAAGGGCTACTCTCTTTTAAAAAATTGAAGTATAGCTCATCTATAATATTATATTAGTTTCAGGTGTACAGCAAAGTGATTCAGTTATATATATTTTTTCAGATTATATTCCATTGTAGGTTATTATAATAGGTTATTGAATACAATTCCCTGTGCTGTACAGTAAATCCTTGTTGCCTATCTATTTTTGTACAGCAGTTTGCATCTGTTAATCCCATACTCCTAATTTGTCCCTCCTCCCCTCCCTCTCCCCTTTGGTAACCATAAGTTTGTTTTGTCTGTAAGTCTGTCTGTGTTCTGTATATAGATTAATTTGTATTTTTAGATTCCATATGTAAATGATATCATATAGTATTTGTCTTTCTCTGTCCGACGTATTTCACATAGTATTCTCTAGGTCCATCCATGTTTCTGCAAATGGCAATATTTGATTCATTCTTATGGCTGAGTAAAATTCCATTGTGTGTGTGTGTGTATATATATGTGTGTATATATATATATATATATATATATATATATATATATATATATATACACACACATACACATCATATCTTCTTAAGCCAGTTGTCTGTTGTTGGGCACTTGGGTTGTTTCTATGTCTTGGCTGTTGTAAATAGTGCTTCTATGAACGTTGGAGTGCATGTATCTTTTTCGAATTAGGGTTTTCATCTTTTTGAGATATATACCCAGTGGTGGGATCACTGGAGCATATGGTAGCTCTATCTTAGTACTTTTTTTCTTTTGCAGTCCGCGGGCCTCTCACTGTTGTGGCCTCTCCCGTTGCAGAGCACAGGCTCCGGACGCGCAGGCTCAGTGGCCATGGCTCACGGGCCCAGCCGCTCCGCTGCATGTGGGATCTTCCTGGACCGGGGCACGAACTTGTGTCCCCTGCATCAGCAGGCGGACTCTCAGCCACTGCGCCACCAGGGAAGCCCCCATTCTTAGTTTTTTAAAGAACCTCCATACTCTTGTCCATAGTAGCTGCACCAGTTTACATTCCCACTAACAGTGTGTGAGGGTTCCCTTTTTTCCACACCCTCTCCAGTATTTGTTATTTGTAGGCTTTTTGATGATAGCTATTTTGACCTATATGAGGTGATACCTCATTGTGGTTTTGATTTGCATTTCTCTAATTAAGTAGCGATGTTGAGCATCTTTTCATTTGCCTGTTGGCCATCTGTATGTCTTCTTTGGAAAAAATGTTTATTTTGGTCTTATGCCCAATTTTTGATTGGATTGTTTGTTTTTTTGATATTGAGTTGTATGAGCTGTTTGTATATTTTGGATATTAACCCCTTGTAGGTTGTATCATTTGTAAACATTTTCTCCCATTTCATAGGTTATCTTTTCATTTTGTTGATGGTTTCCTTTGCTGTGCAAAAGCTTTTAAGTTTGATTAGGTCCCATTTGTTTATTTTTTGCTTTTATTTCTTTTGCCTTGGGAGTCTTATCTAAGAAAATATTGCTACAACTTATGTCAGAGAATGTTTTGCCTGTGTTCTTTTCTAGGAGTTTTATGGTGTCATATCTTATATTTAGGTCTTTAAACCATTTTGAGTTTATTTTTGTATATGGTGTGATGGAGTGTTCTAATTTCGTTGATTTACATGTAGCTGTCCAGCTTTCCCAGCACCATTTGCTGAAGAGACTCTCTTTTCTCCATTGTATTGCCTCCTTTGTCATAAATTAGTTGACCATAGGTGCATGGATTTATTTTTGGGCTCTCTATTCTGTTCCATTGATCTGTGTCTGTTTTTGTGCTGTTTTGATTACTGTATCTTTGTAGTATCATCTGAAATCTGGAAGGGTTATGCCTGCAGCTCTGTTCTTTTTCCTCGGGATTGTTGTGGCAATTTTGGTTTTTTTGTGGTTCCATATAAATTTTAGGATTATTTTTTCTAGTTCTGTGAGAAGTGTCATGGGTAATTTGATAGGGATCGCATTATATCTGTAGATTGCTTTGGGTACTATGGCCATTTTAACAAAATCAGTTCTTCCAATTCAGGAGCATGGGATATCTTTTCATTTCTTTGAACCCTATCTTCAATTTCCCTTATCAGTGTTTTATAGTTTTCAGTGTATAGGTCCATAATCTCCTTGGTTATGTTTATTCTTAGGTATTTTGTTATTTTTTGAAGTGATTTTAAACTGGATTTTTATTTTTTTTACTTTTTCTGATATTTCATTATATAAGTGTAAAGAAATGCAACATATTTCACTATATTAATCTTGTATCCTGCTACCTTGCTGAATTCACTTATTAGTTCTAATAGTTTTTGTATGGAGATTTTAGGGTTCTCTGTAGAGTATCATGTTGTCTGCAAATAGTGACAGTGTTACCTCTTCCCTTCCAAGTTGGATCCCTTTTATTTCTTTTTCTTGTTTGATTGTTGTGACTAGGAATTCCAGCACTATATTGAATAGAAACTGTGAGAGTGGGCATCCTTGTCTGTTTCTGAATTTAGCAATAAGGCTTTCAGTTTTGCACCAAGGAGTATTATGTTGGCTGTGGGTTTGTCATAAATAGCTTTTTATTATGTTGAGATATATTCCCTCTATAGCCACTTTGGTGAGCGTTTTTATCATGAATGGATGTTGAATTTTGTTGAATGCTTTTTCTGTGTCTATTAAGATGACCATGTGAATTTTGTCTTTTATTGATGTGGGGTATCAGATTGATTTGTGTATGTTGAACCATTCTTGTGACCCTGGACTTAATCCACCTTGAGCATGGTGTATGACCCTTTTTATATATTCTTGGATTTGGTTTGCTAATATTTTGATGAGGATTTTTGCATCTATATTCATCAAAGATATTGGACTGTCATTTTCTTTTTTTTGTAGTGTCTTTTTCTGGTTTTGGTATCAGGGTGATGGTGGCTTCATAGAATGAATTTGGGAGTGTTCCCTTCTCTTCAGTTTTTTTTGAATAGTCTGAGCAAGATAGGTATAAGTCCTTCTTTGTATGTTTGGTAGAATTGGCCAGTGAAGCCATCCAGTCATGGACTTTGTTTGCAGGGAGTTTATTTGTTACAGATTGTGTTTCATTTCTAGTGATCAGCCTGTTCAAGTTATTTATTTCTTCTTGACTCAGTTTTGTCAGGCTGTATGTTTCTAGAAACTTGTCCATTTCTTTTAGTTGTCCAATTTGTTGGCATGTAACTGTTCATATAATTCTCTTATGATTTTTTGTATTTCTATGGTATCAATTGTTATTTCTTATCTTTCATTTCTTATTTTGTTTATTTGGATCCTCTCTCTTTTCTTAGTGAGCCTAACTAGAAGTTTGCCAATTTTATTTATCTTTTCAAAAAACCAGCTCTTGGTTTTATTGAGGTTTTCTGTTGTTTTTTTGATCTCCATTTTTTTATTTCCTCTCTGTATTATTTCCTTCCATCTGCTGACTTTGGGTTTTGTTTGTTCTTCTTTTTCTAGTTCTTTTAGGTGGTAGTTTAGGTTGTTTATTTGAGATTTTTCTTGTTTCTTGAGGAAGGGCTGTATCTCTGTGTACTTCATGTGAGAACTGCTTCTGCTGCATCCTGTAGATTTTGTAAGGTTGTGTTTTCATTATTGTTTGTCTTGAGGTATTTTCTGATTTCCTCTTTGATTTCATTGTTGACTCATTGGTTTTTTAGTTGCATGTTTAGTCTGCGTGTGTTCATTCTTTCCCTGTTTTTCTTTCTATGGTTGATATCTAGTTTCATACTGTTGTGTTCAGAGAAGATACTTGAAATAATTCTGTCCTCTTAAATTTGTTGAGGCTTGTTTTGTGTCCTAGTACATGGTCTACCCTAGAGAATGTTCTCTGCACCCTTGAAAGGAATGTATTCTGGGTTTTTTGGATGCAGTGTACTGCGGATGCTAATTAAGTCCAGCTGTTCTATTGTTCATTGTTCATTTAGGACCTCTGTTGCCTTGTTGATTTTCTGTCCATTGATGTGAGTGGGGTGTTAAAGTCTCCTACTATTGTTGTATTATTGTCAGTTTCTCCCTTTATGTCTGTTAATGTTTGCTTTATATATTTAGGTGTTTCTGTATTGGTTACATATATGTTAATGAGTGTAATATTGTCTTCTTGTATTGATCCCTTTTTCATTATGTAATGCCCTTCTTTGTCACTTGTTATAGCCTTTGTTTTAAAAGTCTGTTTTGTTTGATATGAGTATTGCTATGCCTGCTATCTTGTTGTTTCCATTTGTAGGAAATATCTTTTTTTCATCACCTTACTTTGTGTGCATGTGTGTGTGTGTGTGTCTTTCACCCTGAAGTGAGTTAATTGTAGGCAACATATTGTAGGTTCTTGGGTTTTTTTAATCCAATCTGCCACTCTATGTGTTTTGATTGGGGCATTTAGTCCATTGAATTTAAAGTAATTATTGATATTGCCATATTATTCCTTGTTTTCTAGTTGTTTTTGTAGTTTTTCTTTGTTCATTTCTTCTTTTTGTTTTTCCTTTTGTGGTTTGTAGTATTCATGAGTTACTTTCTTTTGGTTTTTGTGAATCTTTTGTAAGGTTTTGCTTAGTGATTGCTCTGGATTTCAAGTATGTTGACCCATAACTGTATCTACTTGCTTTAAACTGATAGTCATACAAGTTAAATACATTCTAAAAGATCTACATTTTTGTACTCCCCTCCCTTACATTTTGTGATTTTGATGTCCTATTTTACTTCTTAATGCTTATCCTTTTGCTGTTTGTTGTAGTTATAATCACTTTTAAAATATTTTAATTATTTTTTAATCTATGTACTGACTTATTTAAGTGCTTCAATCCTTTTACATATTTGCCTGCCTTATTGTGATTTTCCCTTTCCTATAGATTCTTGCTTCTTTTCTATTTAGAGAAAACTCTTCAATATTTCTTTTAGGATAGGTTTAATATTGCTGAATTCTTTTAGTGTTTGTCTGAGAAATTTGTTATCTCTCCTTTTAATCTAAATGATAATCTTTCGGGGTAGAGTATCCTAGTTTGCAGGTTTTTCCCTTTCAGGACTTTGAACATATCTGACCTGCAAAGTTTCTGCAGCGAAATCAGCTGATAGCCTTATGGAGGGTTTTTCCCTTGTAACTGGCTCTTTGTTTTTCTCTTGCTGCCTTTAGAATCCTCTGTCTTTTGGCATTTTATATGGTATGTCTTGGTGTGGGTCTGTTTGGGTTCATTTTGTTTGAGATCCTCTGTGCTTGGATATCTGTTTCCTTCTTTAGGTTTGGAAAGTTTTCAGCCATAAGTTCATCAAATACATTTAGATCCCCTTCTCTCTCTCTTCTCCTGGATATCTGTTTCCTTCTTTAGGTTTGGAAAGTTTTCAGCCATAAGTTCATCAAATACATTTAGATCCCCTTCTCTCTCTCTTCTCCTTCTGGAGCCCCTATTATGCGTAGGTTGCCATGCTTTATATTATACCATAGATTTTTAAAGTTGCTTTCATTTTTTTCATCTGTCTTTCAGTCTGCTGTTCTGATTGGGTGATTTCCATTATTTTATATTCCAGGTTACTTATTTGTTCTTCTCTGTCATTTAGTCTGCTATTCATTGCTTTTAGATTGGTTTTTATCTTGGCAATTGGATTGTCTAATTTTGATTAGTTCATCTTTATAGCTTCTAGTTCCTTGTTACAGTGATTGCATTTCTATCAATAACATTTCTTAATTTCTGTAGCATTTTTATTACCTCCTTTTTAAACTCAGGGTCTAGTAGACTGCTGAGGTCTGTTTTATCATTTGTTCTTTCAGGGTATTTCTCTTGTTCTCTTAATTGGGAGTAGTTCCTCTACATTTTCATTTTACTTATCTTTCTCTATCTCTACGAATTTAGGGGAAACAGTTATATGCTGTGTTCTTGAAGGGGTGTGTTTATGTGGGAGCATCCCTACACAGGCTGTGTCCAGTGTTTTTAGTGCAAGGGCTGGTTTGGTATGGGTGCCAACCACATCTTTAGTCAGAGTGTGCTGGCTGTTGTCCCCTTGATAGGGGGTGTGGTTGGTGTTGCAGTGTCTAGAGTCTGTGGTGGATGTGAGGTGGGGCTTTCTCTTTGCTCCCTGGTTGTTACTGCCTTGTTGGAGGTGGAGTCTGCTCCCCAGTCATTGGAGTGGAAGCCCTGAGGCTTGGGTTTGATCAGGCTCTGTTTGATGAGACCTACATGCTGCCTGTGTAGTGAATCCTCTGTGATGACAGCAGATCTATTTGCCAGCTGTGTAGGCATCCATGCTTCTGCTCAGGAGCAGCCCATGGTCACATGTCATTCTCTGTTGTGTTCATCCCATATCTAGTGCAAGACTGTGGTGTGGAGTAGGCTGGGGCTCGGGGCATTGTGGCTGCAGGAATTGAGGTGGCTGTGCTTCTGCCTGAGATCTGTGATGCCTCTGTGGCAGACTTTTCCCAGGACCTGTCTGCCTCAGAGCTAGTGCTAAGCTGTGGTGTAGCGCTATGCTGTGGTGTAGAATGGGCAGCCAAGACCTTGATAGATGATGTTTATTGTTTATAGATGTTCATAGATGGTAATCAGAGTTAGTATAATATCCTAAAATGTCTTCATAATAATGAAGAATGATTGAATTGTGTGCATCATAGTATTAGAGTTAAGTCTAAATAAGTAGCTATTATGTTCTGATTCCTTTATTGTTATGTGAAAGATAGATGCTAAATGTCTATTAAATGGGGCAACTAATAAAAATTTCATATTCCTTGTTTATTTTTAATAATAGAGCTTGCTGAAAGTACAAGAAACCTAACTGAGCAAGCATCTCAAGTTCTGGGGGCTGGACTTATCTGAGATTGTATATAAATTGTATCTGATATAGATCTACATGTACTCTCCCATGATATTTAGCTCCCACATTATAATATAGGGTCTCCATTTTTGGGAAAGCATGAAGTTTTATTTATTCTTTATAAGGGAAGATACAGTTTCAGTTTAGTGACTTCTTCAAAGCAATGGCCACTTGCCATCATCTAAAAATCTTGAGTCAAGATGATTAGTGAAATAAACTATATAGTCCTTGCTACTGAAACTATTCTCAATGACATAACTGACAGTCATAATTTCTCTCCTCTACTATCCAGTTTAAATTTCCCTTACCTTTGTTGAAACTTTAGCTAGTCTGGGTATTTTTCCTGGTCAGGTGACCTAAGTGGTCTAATCCCTTAGTTACTTTGCCTTTCTTGAGTTACTGTTACTGCAACAGTCATTGAATACAGATGATTAAGAGATGCATACAAAATAAATGCACCTGATAAAATTGTATATTACTCATCAATTTATCAAAACAGGCAGTAGAAAAGTAATTTGGCTACACAATCATGTAGCACAATGCAATATAGCAGGAATTTAAATATTTATTTGAATTACTCTTGTCTATCTTAATTTCAGATTTATTTTGTATAGTTTTTTAGAACAATGGTCATTCCAAAATTCAAATTGTCTTAGCTGAGAGGAAGGATACTGCTTTCAGAAACATGCTATGGAGGAAATAATAAGTTAAGGAACATTGTGGTGGTCTCATTATTCATGCCACCATGCCCTAGCCATGCAGGTTAGTGGAACTGACCCCAGCTTTGAATTTGTTTCTTATTGTCCTCAGCCAGTTAGTGTAACCCCATCTGCTTTGCTCCACTGATAAACTCAGACTTAATCCAGTCTTCCCCAAGGCATTTCCTGGTAATTGTTACATGATGGTTTAGCCAGAGTTTAGGATTTTTTGGATTTTTTATGATGCTGTAAAAGTGACTCATTTCTAACTCCCGGTATATGAATGACGAAGCATGCTCCTTGCAGCTCTCTTTCAGTTGAGGGAAGGCAGCACAGCTTGAGGATGAAGCTTAAACATGGAAAAGGGCAGAATAGAGAAAATCAGAACAACTGGATCTTTGCCATGTGCCCAAAGCCTGATTACTTCTAGAATTTTCAGTTATGTGAGCCAATGAATTTCTTTTACTGTATAAACCAGATTGAGTTGAGTTTACTTTGACAGCATTATCCCTGGTACAGTGGGTGAAGGTACAGAGATATTTTGAGCTGTAGAGGAGCCAAGAGTATAAATGGTGACCATCCTGTACCTTATCTGTAAAATGGAAGGAAGGGTTAATCTACAGAGATTTAGGGGACTATATATAGGATTGAAGATATGAGAAAAGTAAAAAGGAATTCTTTTTATGTGTTAGGGAAACAATTTGCATGGATCTCTGCTTCATAACATTTATCATTACTTAATATTATATTATATGCTTTTAATTTGTCTTTCTCATAAATTGTAAGCCTCATGATGGTGTGGATTTTGTCTGATTCATTTATTCATCATATTTCCAGTGCCTAGGATCAGGCTTGGCATATGGTAGAGGCTGAACAGGTATTTATACATAGGGATAAAGGAGTGAAGTTCTGAATAAATTTAAGAGCCCAGCTCAGATTGGATAGTATGAATATATGGTAGAAAAAAATTGACCTAGTATCTTAACTCTTCCAGAAAATACTCTTTAGCTTGGGTACATCAGAGGAGAAAAGAGATTGTGGAGTTTCCCCATGATTGTGGAGTGGCACCTTGCCCAGTGCCTGGAACTCAGTGAATGGTAAATATAACTTTAATGCTGCACAATGTGACACAGTGGTTACAGCAGAAGATAGGTGGCGAGGAAATCTAGTATGGCAGCCAGGGTAGTGTTGTTGACATGATTAAACACTTGGTACAAGCTGGATAGGGAAACGGTTGATTAAAGTAATTTGAAAGTAAAAAGTAAAACTACATCAAACTAATGTGATGCTGAAGTCTTGGTTTTGGAGTTCATAGTATAGTTGTATAATTTTACTGGAGAAAACATAAGTACCACTAGATGAACTACTTAAATCTAGCCTTTTTAGGTAAAGGTAGTAATAACAGGACAAAATAAAGTCATAAAGAGATCACCAGAAAAAAAAAAGTCCCCAAACCCTTAGAAACATAGCTGGACATGTGTAGGCATTGTGAGTCTTGGTGACACAGGGGTCTGAGAGAATCTGTTATTCGGACTTATTTGAAAGGTGGAGAAAAGGAACAGAGAAAGTTCCAATTTCAACCTACATTAAAAAAACAAAATAGTGGAAAGAATTTATGAAACTGGCTGTCATGTTTAAATTTAGTTAAGTAGGCTAAAGAAGGTTCAAAACAATGGGCTACACTGTTGTAGCTGCTTATTTTTACTGGGTCTATTGGCAAAAATCTCTCATTTTTCACACTTACTTTTCAAAGACCCTGGAGTTCCAGATTTCATTTAACAGAGTAATAGCTTTCAAATAATAATCTGGTCTCAGCCTCTGTTTTTCCTTTTCCCTTTGTACCCTTTCCCTCTTATTGTTTTTCTTAATTCCTTCGCCCACCTACTCCCCCTTCTCCCCACACATTTTTTTTTCTTTTCTCCTATTCAGTTTTCGCTCCAGATTACAAAAGATGTCAGTTAGCTATAAAAGTCATCTCATGCATATGAAATGTGTTTGATGACCAAGTCTCAAAGTGTCACAGGGAATTATGTTCCAGGGTGGTCATCATGACCCTGCTATAACAAATTGGTTTTGAGGGTTAAGATCAACTTGAAGGGATTGAATGTAATTAGTCTCTTGGAACCTCTCGAAATTAGGAGCTACTCTGTCATTCTGGATGGTGTTATAATAGAAAAAAGACTTTGTGCTTAGACAAGCCTTGTTCAAATTCTAGGTTCATTTTTTAAATTAGCTGTGTGATGTTGGATAGATAGCTTCAACTCTATGGGTCTCTGTTTCCTTATCTGTAAAATGAGAATAATAACACCTTGAAGTATTTTGTGAAGAGTAAATGAGTAAAGCCTGGACAGTGGTTAGTACAGTACCTGTCACGTGGTAAACATTCAGTAAGTGGTAGCTACTCTTATTGTTCTCTTGTTCTCTTGAATTGATGCTAGATTCACCCATTCTCCTACCAATGTCCAGCTTAGACCACAGAATTGGCACTGCTCTTCTGGGATCTGAACCAGGACTGAAGTGCTCAAGTTGTGTGCTGCTGGGGCTTCTGGGCAGAGAGATATACTTTTCTGGTAGAGAGGATTTTGGTGTCTGAGTAAGTACCCTTCAGGTAAGCTGCAGGGTAGGCTTGCTATTTAGGTTGTTCCCTTTCACATTTTACTTCATTTCTTCTGAGAGCCTGACCTGTTCGTTTTTGCATTAATTGATTTTCTCAGTACAAATTTATTGAGCACTTACTTGGTATCAGGGTTGGGTTTACAGTGGTGAGTAAGACCTAGTTCCTACTCTTCTGAGCTATAAAACAGCCCCTTTGGGTAATATGGAGCTTATATGTGGCTTCATGGAGTGAATTACATTGTAGATGCACCTGCACTGCAACATGCTGACCTTTACGGCCAGTGCCAGTGTTAATCACTTTCTTAAGCGTTATTCCGGAATCTTCACTAGCATCTTAGTTTCTTTTACATGCCTCTTGATCACTGTCAATTTTTCATTATCAGCTTAAAATCTCTATGAATTCAGAGGGTTTAACTCCTAATCTTGAACAGTTTATACTTGCAAGTAGTGTAAGTGTAACACTTCTTCTTGTAGAGCCAAATACCTTGTTGCAGAATATAAAGCATATATTTACAATATCACATACAGAGAACCATACTGTTATTTAAATATGGGAAAATTTAAGACTTATGAGCTTCTTTATGCTCTTTTTTTTTTTTTTTTTTTTTGTGGTACGCGGGCCTCTCATCGTTGTGGCCTCTCCTGTTGCAGAGCACAGACTCCAGACGCGCAGGCTCAGTGGCCATGGCTCACGGGCCCAGCCGCTCCGCGGCATGTGGGATCTTCCCGGACCGGGGCACGAACCTGTGTCCCCTGCATCGGCAGGCGGACTCTCAACCATTGCGCCACCAGGGAAGCCCTATGCTCTTTTAATGCTCAGATATAATGGCATAGAATTGAAAGGTCATTGTAGTAGGTTTAGGTGCATTTTCTCAGTTCTAGGTTACCCAAGAAATCAGGGCTTAAACTGGAAGTTGCAAGAATGTGGGGCATAAGTGCATTTTGAATTAATGTCAACAAGACAGAGTATTTTTCTTTCTTCCATGTTTTCTTTGGTGTACATTTTAAGATAAAACAGGGGTAATATTATTGATGAGGTGTGCTGTTTTAGTCTTGCTGATAGCAAAACTAGTCTTTTTTTCCCCCCCTCTTTTTCTGTAGGAAAGTTATTGTGATGTCTGCAGTCATATCTGGAGTATTTATGAGGCTCAGTTTACCTCCCCAGGTCCTTTATTTCAGATGTCAGTATTGCTAGGGGTGGGGCACAAAGCAAAGTCTTGTTACTTTTATAGATGTAAGTGCTGTTTTGGTTATTATTAAATTGCAGGAGCACTGCAGAATCTTGAAATGATTGGCAGTTTATTTGTTTTTAATACTAAAGTTTATTTTTGAAATGGAGTTTGACCTTTGAATAAAGTTTTTTGGTTTTAGGAATTCATGATAAATGAGAAGTGTAAAGTTCGCCTGACTTCCAAAACTCAAGTTTTTCTAAGTCTGCTACTACAATACCCCCCTTCAATTTCAGGCTTACCACTAGTTTACATTCTAGATACAGTCCTTGTATAAGTCAGAGGAGCTTAATAAGAGCTATAAAAATAATTAATTGACTAAGGTTTGTGTAAATGTTGTTCTTTGTTTCTCTGTTTTGGGTACTCTGGTATCCAAATGATTTGGTTTTCTTCATAAAACTCTACCTTAAAATATTTGGCTCCTATTGTGTATTCTATACACCGCAGGGGATGGGCTCCTGATTAGTACTGTAGTTCTGTAGTGTGGAAGTTCTTACCCTACGCTGAAGTGAGTTGAATTTCTTACTTTGAACCTGAGTCTCCCAGTGACTTACTTCCTGACATCTGTTGTTGGCCCTCACCAATACCAACTGACTTTCTTATTTGGGTTTCTGCTTTATATCACCTTTGTTGTGAGCTCTCACTGCCTGACCCATCATGGCTTGGATAGTAAGATGCGTATTTTGCTTAGCAGTATTTATACTCTGTTTCTTTTCCTTTTTGAATTGATGCCCAGAGTTTTGCCTTTCTATGTGGGCCTTCCCTGGTCTTCTCCTATATGAAATAAAAATATTCCCCTAGAGGCCACGTTTAGCATTTTGTTGAATCTCTAAAAACTTCAGTAAAAACAAATCAACGGATCCAGTAAGCAGTATTTCCCTCAAGCCCTACCACAAAGCCAACTCTAAAAGTATTGTCAAGTGCTGCAGCATTTACTGAAATTCTCATGAGATGACAGAAGAGCAGTTCAATTGCATACCACAGTGCAAAACTTCTTAAAATACTCTAATCATCTTTCTTCTCTCCTTTGTTTCTCTTGCTGTCTGTCCTATGCCTCTTTCTTTTTCACAAGTTATACCCCTAACCTTTCCAGTGGGTTATCCCTCTGTTGCCCTAAGCATTGCAGCTCTTCCCCTCAGCGGGAGTACTTCACTCAGCAAAACAAGAACCAGCGTAGAACTTTTTTATTTAGTGTGTTCCTTGGGAACCTTGGTATGTCCTACACCAAAAACTGACAAGATGCCTATGATCCAGAGGTAGGTGACTTTTGCAAAAGTGTATATTATTCAGTCATTATGAGTGTGTGTCCACATGTTTGGGCACGAATGTATATGTATGTACATTTTACAAAATTGAGATTATACCACATATACTATTTAATAACTTGCCCTTTACTTAGTGAAAATATCATGGATATATTCTCCTTCAGTAGTCTTCTATTATATATTTTCAGTCATTTCAGGAATTGCACTGTATGGATGTTTCATTATTTAATATGCCACCTTGTTGGCTTGTTTAGACTGTATACATTTTTTTCCTTTATAAATTATTCTGCAATCTGTGCTGTTATTTCCTAAGATAAACTAATATAAATAGAATTTCTAGGTGGAAATGTATGAGCATTTTAAAAGTTTTATCCATGATATTGACTTCCCAAAGTGATTATACTAATAAATGCTCTCATTTACAGTATATGAGAGCATCCATCCTCTGTACCCTCATCCACAATATGTATACTTCTTTTTTCATTACTGTATTAGATGGGGAGGAATGGAATATAATTATTGCTTACATGTTCAATTATTTGATTATTACTAAGGTCAAGTATATTATAGAATTTGTCAAGCAGTGCAGTCACACAGAACTATACCATGTGTTTCTCTGCTCCCTTGCCAGGGCTCATCCACTGCCGGGACTTTCCTCCTGCGCTTGCCTCTGTGCTTCTCTGTAGTCTTTCAGGTGACTTGTGATCTGATTCTATACCAGTTTTTGTTTTACTTTGTTTCATAGGCCTTTTTCATACTTAGCTTTTTCTTCTTTTCAGCTTCACTAGTCGACTTCATTAGCTAAAACTTAAAAGATCATCTCAAAGATAATGTGAGAAAAATGAATTTTTGTCCTCAGACTAAAGTTACATCAAGGACGCTCATTTAAGGTTCTGAGTAAGTGGATAGACTGACGATAAATGGGCTTTACTGGAAAGCAAGAGGCAGAGATATTGATCAAGGACCCCTGGGAACTGAGTCTGCTTTCTTCTCTAGATGTGGATGTGGTCTTGCTGATGCTATTTAATGCAAGAATCAAAAGATCTTATTTGTTTTTTTTGGAGGGGGCGGTTGCGGGGAGAAACAAATAGGGGTAAAGGGATGGTTAGTGTAAGTTCTTTTGGGGTAGTAAAATGGTGATGGTTTAGCAAGCACTCAGTTTCTCAGAATCAGTGCACATACTGTAGCTTTTGTTGCTGTTCCTCAGCCCACCCCAAGGGAAGCTGAACGTTGAATTCTGCTGTGCTGCATTGGGTCCTGCTCTCTGTGACCATCTTGCTTCCAATAAGATCTTCCATCCCTGGCTTATTAGTCATGGTAATCTAACCTCATGTGATGATTGCATGTTGCCTTTTTCTACCCACCCATAGCTTATAAGGGTTAAACATTGCGTAGCAGAAATTTCATTTTTATAAAGATATGAGTAACTGATAAAATGGGAATATTTGTGTAAAGTTTAATGTATGATGTGATTACTATGTACTTTATTTTCCATTTTATAGATGGGTTCATGTTTGTTTCATTAAAAAATTGGGCTGTACTTTCTTTTACATTTTAATTTCAGTTCATAATTTATTTATCCTTACCCATATTGTTTATATCTTTCTCCTTATATGAGTCAGATAAATTAGTTATGCTGAATTAACAAAAAACTCTTAAATCACATGGCTTAACACAATACAAATTTATTTCTTACTATACCTGTTCAAAGTAATTATCTTCTTAGAGAAATGAAATATTATAGATACAGGTAAAGACACATTTTTCTACCCTTTTCTCCTCCATCAATCTCTAGAGGTGACAACATATAACTAAAGTTGGTAAAATTTATGATAAACTTTGAATTTCTACAAAAATGTTGGGATTTTGATTGGAATTCCATTGATTCATAGGTTAACTAGGAAATGATTGCTATCTTCACAGGGTTGATTCTTTCCTGAATATATCTTTCTATGTATTTAAGTCTCCTTTTATGTCTTTAAATAAGTTGTAATTATATTCTCTATTACGTTCTTCCATATCTTTTATTAAATTTCGTTCATAGGTACCTTATATATTTTGATGGGGTTTTAAGAAGAGTCTGTGCAGATTCTGTGTATTGGCTAATCTAGCAGCAATTTTTAACTTCTGCAGCTTGAGGTGGCTGTATGACCTAGTTCTGGTCAATGACACTTAGGAAGTCTTTTGAAGGGTGATTATTAGGAACTTTTTTTTTCTGGCAAAAGACAGGTGTGTTACTGATGATATCTTTTCCCTGTTCTCCCTGCTTGTGATGCAGGTGTGAAGACATGGTGCTTAGAGCTACTATTCTGTGAATAAGAAATGACAAAACATAAGTATAAAAAACATGGCAATCGGATGGAAAAAGCCCTCAGGTACTTGCTGACTTGTAGAGCAACTGAATCAAGTGACTGCTTATTTCCAGATTTCTTGCCATGTGAGAAAAATAAATCTTTATTTGTTTACATAACTATAATTTTTTTCTGTTACTTTCAAACAAAGCCACTTCTGACATAGTAGCTATTGTGGTACTAAATATTTTAATTGTTTGTTGCTGTTTAGAGTAAAATTAATTACTGTTTTCTGATCTTGTATCTAGCAATCTTCTTAAACTTTATTTTTTTTTCTAATAGGTTTCTGTCAATTCTCTTGAATTTTTAATGTACCCAACCATATATTATGAAGTATGATGGTGTTTATAGGGACAGGCAGGACAGGAAAGCAGGAAGTAGGAACTGAAAATGTTTTTTTATTTCTTATTGGCCATATTAAAGCTGTCTGACTTCTGTCGAACTACAATCAATTTCATGCAAGATATAAAAATTTTTGACTTTGTTATTATTCCCATATAAACATGCAACAGATTCTAGTGGTGAAACAGTTCTGTAATTTCTAAACTTTGTTACATCTATTAATAGTTTATCACTAGAAATATCTGACTTTAAATAAACAGTCAAGACACTATTAACTCAATTATTGTCCAAAGTTTTAAAAGGAACTTTCCTCAAACTCTTGAACAAATGATTTGGGTCATACTTTTCAGAATCTTAAAATCCAGATATACTGGGAGTATGGGTTTGCCCATAAAAGTAAAGGGCAGATGGTTGAAGAAAACTGTATGAGGTGTGGAATTGTGGATACTAGTTACCAAAGAACTCACTTTACTTTCTGTTGTTCAATATGCTGGATTTAATAGACCACAGAGAGGACTGAACAGAGTTATAGAGTTAGATTTATTTGAAATACATTTACAAATGGTTAAAGGACAAACGTGAATTTTACTTTTTGGATACCCTATTTTGATCTTAAAATTTAGAGACTATCTATAGTTCTGTTTTAATTGTAACTTTACTTTTATGTCTCTAAACTTTGTGTAAACCCACCTAAGTTAGAGTCAGAAGGTTTGTTTATTATAAACAGTGATGATGTTTTAAGGGAAGACTTGTTTTGTGGAAATATGAATGTTAAAGCACTCTGATTTAAAGCATATCTTTTATGACACTTCACTGTAACACCTTTTCCTAATTTAGGTTTTTACTGGTAGTTAAAGGTCTGCATACTTGAAGCTCTCTGTATCTGGTTAGAAATTTTTGTTCTTTCACACTTGGTGGTCATAGTATGGTGGAGCACTTCAGAGACCTTTAATTTCTCCCAGCCTGACACTGTTGCTACTGCTTCTCTTCTACTAAGGATGATTAGGTATTTCTACTGTTACTTTGACTCTCTCCACCTTGAATATCATGAATATATCATTTTCTCAGTTCTTATTTTTTCTTTAGATTTCTGCAGACGTTTATAATATTGAAACTCCAGGTCCTGTCATTTAATCACTCTTCTACTAGCTTTTATGACTTTAAGCTATGCTATCTTCCCTTTTATCTCGAACTATTCCTTTATTTCTGTTGCTTTTTATACTTTCTTCTCTCCTACTCTACCTATGATTATAGTCCCTTAGCCTACTATGCTTTTCTCATTATATAATTTCTTGCATAGATAATTATTGATCTTTTTTGGTTCAATTATTCTACTCTTGACTGAATATGTATATCTTAGGATTGACTTTTCACATGAGCTTCATTTACTTATGCCCAGTTTCTTCCAGGATGCTTACACTTGTATAGTTTCCTATAATTAGTCTAAAATTTATTTCATTGCTCACTTCACCTAAGCTATATGTATGTCTCCTACATGTTACCATCATTTTTCTGGTCACTAAGGCTTAAAACAATTTCATCTTGATATATCCCTCTTCTTGATATTTTTATATACTCTACTAAATTTTATAAATTTTCCTTTGAAATATCTACTTCACACTTCTCTTTATTTCAGTTCTCTGTGCCACAGGCCCATCTAGCCTTTGATCTCTTTGTATCTGGATTTCTTTATCGATCTCTTGGATCTTTCTTGGGTCATTCTTTCATAAAAAATGCTGTACATTCTGGTTATGTTCATCACTTATAGAAATGCTTTTTCTGTTGCTCTCCTACTCAATAATTTCTTTACAAAATACATTCAATTATCTGACCTTGGGAATAAAGATCTGTGAGTTTGAATATGTAACAATAGAAATAACCCAAAAGGAAGACTAGAGAAATACAATATGCCAGAGCTTCTGTGAGCTGTGGATAATACCAAACAGTTTCACATATGTATAATTGGATTTCCAAGAAGAGAGGAGAGACAGGAATCACAAAGAACATTTTGAGAAAAATGGCCTAAAATTTCATGGCCATATTAATATTAATTTAGACTCAGAGCAAGGAATATTACTAGGGATAATGTAGATTTTCATTTCATAATGACAAAAGGTTCAACTCTTCAAGAAGACTATACAGTTCAAAGTAAATATCTGTATACCTAATAAAAGTGCTTGAAAATACATAAAGAAAGAAATGATAATTGATTAAAAGAGAAAGTAGACAAATCTGCAGTTAGAGTCAAATATGTTGATTATTCTCTCTTACTAATGTATAGAACAAGTAGAAAATCAGTAAGGGTATAGAAAACTTGAAACATTAATAACCAACTTGATGTAATTGACATTATAAAGCATCCTGCCTAATGACAACAGAATATGTATTTTTTTCAATATACACAGAACATTTATGAAGACAGGTCATATTCTGGGCTATACAGGGTGTCTCAAATTTTAAATATGTTATCTCATCATAATAGAATTAAACTAGAAATGAATACCAGAAAGATATCTAGAATATCTCCAAATATTGATATTTATCAGTCAAATAGTACAGAGCTAAATAACGCATGAGACCAGAAAGAAAGGACATGTATTAGAAAATATTTTGAAATGAATTGAAATTACAACCTACCAGAATTTGCTGGAAGAAGTTATAACATTAGTTAGAGGGAAATGTATGCCTTTAAATATTTGTATTGGAAAAAAGAGGTCCTGAAATCAATGATTTAAACTTCCACCTTAAAAAGAAAACTGGAAATATAAGACAAGTTAAACACAAAGTAAGGGGCAAAATAATTATGAAGAGAGCAAAACTCAGTGAAATATAAAACAAACTCTAGAGAATGTTAATAAACCAAATGTTGTTAATAAAATGTTAATGTAATAAAATTGATAATTCTGTAGTCAGACTGATTAGTTTAAAAAAAAAAAAAAGAGACACAAATTACCAATATCAGGAATGTAAGAGGAGGCATCCCTACCAATACTAGAGGCATTAAATGATAAGAAAGTGATGTTACCCATCCAACTTTATGCAATGCATTCTACAAATTAGAGATGAAATAGGCAAATTTCTTGAAAGAACAATATGGAAAAGAAGATCAAAGTTGGAGGACTTAGGCAATCTGTTTTAAAGACTTAACTATAAAGCTGTAGTAATTAAAACAGTGTAAGTTATTGGTGTAAGGACAGACCTGTGGATAAATGGAACAGAATGGACGGTCCACAAATAGACCCACATTTATATGGCTAATTAGTTTTCAACAAATATGCCAAGGTAATTTAATGAGGCAAAGAATATTATACCTAAAAATGGTGCTAAAATAATTTGATATGCATTTGCAAAACTCAAACCTTTATATGACCTTTACTTCAAAATTAAAAAAATAATTTTTATTCAAACTGGATCAGAGACCAAACTATAGATGAAATAAAACTGTAAACTTTCTAGAAGAAAGTATAGGAGAAAGTCTTTGTGACTTGATATTAGGAAAAGATTTTTCTTGAGAGCTCACAAAATGAGACTTTGGTAAATTAGATTTCTTTAAAATAAATAAAAAGACTTTGCTTATTCAAAAGACACTGTTAAGACAAGCCTCTTAGATAGCCTCATCCACCAGAAGGCAGACAGCAGAAGCAAGAAGAACTACAATCCCGCAGCCTGTGGAAAAAAACCCACATTCACAGAAAGATAGACAAGATGAAAAGACATAGGGCTGTGTACCAGATGAAGGAACAAGATAAAACACCAGAAAAACAACTAAATGAAGTGGAGATAGGCAACCTTCCAGAAAAAGAATTCAGAATAATGATAGTGAAGATGATCCAGGACCTCAGAAAAAGAATGGAGGCAAAGATCGAGAAGCTGCAAGAAATATTTAACAAAGACCTAGAAGAATTAAAGAACAAACAGAGATGAACAGTACAATAACTGAAATGAAAACTACACTAGAAGGAATCAATAGCAGAATAACTGAGGCAGAAGAACGGGTAAGTGACCTGGGAGACAGAATGGTGGAATTCACTGCTGTGGAACAGAATAAAGAAAAAAAGAATGAAAAGAAATGAAGAGACCTAAGAGACCTCTGGGACAACATTAAATGCAACAACATTTGCATTATAGTGGTCCCAGAAGGAGAAGAGAGAGAGAAAGGACCAGAGAAAATATCTGAAGAGATTATAGTCGAAAA